>NC_079199.1:7350852-7650852 GCF_029499605.1 Hyla sarda
ATTCATCTTGTAATGAGAACTAAGAGTAGTAGTCCTTCAAATGTTATGTCACATGGTAGGCGGTGTAGTTAACAAGATGTTGTAGTGCAAAGTGCAGGAATGAGACCTCTGGACACTAAGATTTTGTTAAACAACTTAAACACTTTATTGAAACCTCTTGTGCCGATCAATACAGTCTCTTTAGCACACTGTAGGTTTGGGTCCACGCTTTCTCCTGGGAAAAGAGGCTGAACTAGAGACTCCTCCTACAGCCTTCTAGAGGTTTCTGTGCAACACCAAAGGCTAGGAAGCATCATGGGACCAAAGCATCATTTGTCTGATACATAAGTAATGCAGTGTAGCCCTTACACTCTCGTTTTCCCTTAGTGAATTATATTAAGGTAGTGCAATGCACATAAACAGGTATGCAAGTAAAATCCCAACAGCCCCAAACACATTTATGTACTTGGCAGAAAGTTCTCTCACAGCTACAGAACTTCTTTAGAAGGTAGCTGATGCACTGCCTCTCTAATAAAGGGCCATAAGAGGAAACAAAGGTGCAGTTAGGACAAAATACTCCCAGTAGGGGACAAAACACTCCCATTAGGGGACAAAACACTCTCAATAAGGGACAATAAGGCTTATGTCCCGGCCCTACCTTGTAGACAGGGCAGCCATCAGGGGGTACAGCCAATACCCTAGTAAGGGGCCCAGGCCACCCCTGCACCCCCCTGCAGTAGCCCCAGCACAAAAGTAGAAGACCGATGTTTAAACAGTGATCTCCTGCTTCTGTATGTCCACCGGCCACATCATTCAACCCCCCCCCCCCCTCTTCCCTGATCCCCCTGTGCCACTTTATTTCCCCTGTGCCAAATCACCCCTCCCCCCTTTATTACCCCCTGTGCCACATCATTTCCTCTTGATCCCTCTTGTGCTATTTCATTCCCCCTTTATTACTCTCTGTGCAAATTCATCATCCCCTCTTTACCACCCCCTGTGCCATTTCTTCCCCCTTTATTTCCCTGTGTCACCTTATAAAGGAAGAGGTGATAAATATACACAGAGGGTAATAAAGGGGGAATGAAATGGCACAGAGGTGTGGTGGACCACCGGTGTATGGCGGGACCACGGGTGTTGCGGTGTGAGTGGTGTGATCAGATGTTTATAAATCCCAGGGGTTGGATGGTATTAACCCCTATGTGTTTGTGATGCCAGTGTGGTTTTCGGGTTCCGGGACACCACACGCCCGGATTCTCCGCTATCCCACGGGCTAGTAGTGAATAAAGAGTCCACAACCATTTTGGGTCAAACGGAGGCTTTACTGAGTAGAAGACATGCGTAATTATCTTCACAGCTAAGGCCAGATTTCCCAGAGAGGTGACCAGTACCCAGAGGACCTTGTGGCTTGCTGGACCAATACTTGTAATAAGCTTGACTTTGACTTGTAAATTACACTTGACTTGACTATGTGCAGGACTTGACTTGTTTCAGTGACAGCAGACATAGACTTGTAGACTTACTGGAGAGACTTGTAGATTTTGGGGTACTCCAGATGCTGATCACTTGACTCTAAGGACTCTGGTGCTTGCTGCCTCAGCAAAGACTTGTTCTCAGATTAGATGGTAAGATCCAAGAGCTGGTAGCAAAGAGAGAGAATTGTAATGGCTACCCCTTTACATAGTGGGGGGCTGGACTAAAGCCCATTGGTCAAGCTGTGGGTCATAGGTTAAACTGGTGCTCTCTGGGAGTACATGTGACAACAGATCATGTGACTACATAACATAACATGTGACAGTGACAGGCTTACTCACAGGTCCTTGAGACCTCCCACGGGTCCTCCAGACTATCTAGACATAGGGATCCTGTCTAAGCATTAAAGTGACATACACACCATATAAAACCAACAGGGAGACAACAGGGGGAGACCCTGCAGGGGAGCCCCCAGGTCACTGAGGGACTCAACCTGACAGGGCCTACGGGTAGTATAGGACCATGTACCTGTACTGGGACATTACAGAGGGATCAAGGGAAATTATGTGGCACTGGGGGTAGGGGGGGGGGGATAATTTGGCACAAGGCATAATAAGGGGAATAAGGTGGCACAGAGTATAAAGGGGGATGAAATGATACACGTGGGGGGATAAGGGGAGGTTGAACGGCACTGGGAGATTCTACTGTAATATTCCTTTTTATCATGTTTTATAGGTAATTACACTCTGCAGTGAGTACAGGACAGGATTACATCATTTAGAAAGATTTAGGGGACATCTCTCGATAGTGGGCACTTTTTTAATCCCCGTGAGTGTCCGCTATTGGGAGATTCTACTGTATCAGGGACACAATATTGTTGTCTGGGGACAGCTGGAGAAGAGAAGAGTTAACGTTTTCTTTCTCCCAAACATTAGGAGGCCACATGTGTTTTTGTTAAGAGCTTTTATGCCCTCTAGTCTAGAACAGATGCAGGCTGGGCAGGACACGGGAGCCATCATCTGCTGCTTCACAATACTTGGATATACAGTAGGGATTTCCAACAAGGATATGTTTCCTGTCCAGAAAACACTCCAGAATCTCTTAGATCTTCAGTGTACATGGACCACCCTCAGTTTGGACCATGTGTTTTCCCACATACCTGACCTGCTGTTGATCTGCAGAGCATGATACATGAATATATATATATATATATATATATATATATATATATGTAGTAACAGATTAGTGGATGGCTTACATTTTGCAGACCGTTATGGAACAGATTCACATCTACTTATTTTTCGATGTTATTAAGGATCATATGGATAAAAAAGCATCCATATTTGATTATAGGTAATCAAAGTTAATGCATAATAATCTCAAAAACTTTGCTAATGTTTTGACTAACTTGTCTTACACTAACTGGTATATTTGCCAGATAGGCCTGATATACTACTGCTCTGCTCTGAAGTGGAAAATTTATATTGTGATATTTGTGTTTCAATGCCAGCTCTTTTGTAGTGCTACAAATTCTAAGGGCAAGGAGTGATTAAAGGGGTATTCCGCCCTAAGGGTAGGGTCAGACGTAATGGATCTGCAGCGTATTTTATGCCGCGGATCCGCCAGTGACCTGAACATTATTATACCTCCTGCTGTTAAAGAACCCACCAGGCCGCTCTGAGCAGCCACATTGGGGCCTGTGAGTTGCCGAGTACACTCAGACATCGCGGTATAGTCGTGATGTCTGAGTATACTGTGCATGTGCAGTATACTCAGACATTGTGGCTGCTCCAGACTGCAACACAACACAGAACTGGAGTATGGGAGTGAGTTTATGTCCAGAACCTTCAGTCACTCCCCAAACCTGGATCCAAACTCCTGTCCAATGTCACTGAGGCAAAAAGCCTGTGATATATACCTCCCATCCACCATTTTACCAGCTGCCTGCTTACAGTTTCCTCAGTTATTTTTCTGGAAATGGTATAAATAATTTGACAACTAAGTGTTACCTTTATCCCTGTCAATAGGGTCCCTACACAGCCAGAAAACTGTTGCCACTGTTCCAACTGACGAGAAATGAGAACTACATTTTCAATTTATTCATACAATTTTAGGAAGATAGAAACATAGTAGGGAATTTATCATTGTTTTGCCCCATTTTTTGGAATGTTTTAAATGTGCCTTATTAATGATTGCAATCTGCACTTGCTACATATTTATTTTTGTTTTTGCACTTGGAGGCGTATGTGGCTAAATGTGCAAACTGATTTATTGCATTTATCATCTGCAAAAAAATAATTTGTTGTGCAAGTATACTCCACTTCCTAGGTGCGTGCTGGGAAGTTTCTTTTTTGGTGTCTTTTTCCCTTGTTGTACGCCTTTTTAAAAATGTATGCAATTTATTATATTGCATAGTTTTTTATGCTAGCCACAGACACCCCACCAGAAAGACTGTCCATATGAAAATAAATATTGCGCTCATTTTCACACAAATGATACATCGCCCCCATAAGGGTCTGAGAAAAGGGGGCCTAGAATTTTTATTTTATGGCAAATGCAGCATGTCAGGAAGATAACCGGTCATCTTTAATATTAATATCTTATTTGTTTGTATTTTCCTCCTGTATCTGACTTATGTTTTAGTCTGTTGTCTATCCTTCTTGTTTTATTGTAAACCTCTTATGATTGTAGATTCTTATATATTACCATTGCGTTATTGTCACAGCAAGCGCTCCGGTCCCCACCTCCGGACCGGAGCGCCCGCTTCCTCGTCCCCTCTCCTCCGGATCCTGGTGCCTCCCGCTCAGACGCGCTGACCGGGAGCATGGGATTCCTTTTGTCAGGGACGCGGCTGCCGTGGCGGCTGGTCCCCGCTCACGCGCTGCGTCCCGGTCTGCCTTACCTGGCGCCTCGTTCCCTGCGCCGACAGTCTCTGCTTTCCGGCGCGTGCGTGCCATTAATTGGTGCGCTGGCTAATGACCTCTGCTCCTTCCCTATAAAAGTTACCTACCCCTTCCTGCCCTTGCCAGATCTTTGTGCCTTGTGCCTCTGAGAAAGCGTTCCCTATAGCCTTGTTCTGCCTTGCCTGTTAGCCAAACCCGTTGCTACTGTCTGCTCACCTGTGAACCCTTGCCGCCTGCCCTGACCTCTGCTACGTCCGACTACGCCTTTGCCTGCTCCCTGTGTACCACGCCATATCAGCTGCCAGAGAGGTCGAGTCGCTACTGGGAGACACGACCTGGTAGTTACCGCCGCAGCAAGTCCGTCCCGCCTTGCAGCGGGCTCTGGTGAAGACCAGCAACTGCTTAGAACCGATCCCCCAGTACAACCCGCGTCATAGCCTCTCTGGTCCAGAGGATCCACTACCCGTCCTGCCGGTTCGTGACAGTTATGTTGTAGTGTCATTTATCAGGATATAAACAGTCATATATTTCCTCTATCCCTCTATTGGTGCAGTTTGCATTTGGTCAGTCCTGAGCCAGTCATTATCGGTCCAGACAAGTTTTAAAAGGACATTCACAAGTTGAAATATGGTGTTTTTATTTGATGTATTTTCCATTCCCTGAGAGAACAAGTGCAAAGGAATGGGATTTGCCAAACTTTACTACTTGCAAGAAAAATGTTAACTTGCCCTTAGGATTATTTATTTCCCAATACCGTGCTTTCCTATTCCCATGAGTTCATTGATGGCTCACGGACGTTTTTAGAACATATAGGAAATTTAGACATATGAAGTCTAACCTGACATGATGAATGATAACTGCAGTTTATATTTCTGGTATATATGGACTATCTGCCAGTCTATAGATCACTTCACTTTGTACAGAGCAGGTTCCTAAGCAGTAAATTCAGTAGCAAATTGTATGCATTCGTTGGAAACCTTAAACGGGAACTCCTGTACTTAACAACTTATCCACTATCCAGGGGATAAGTGTCTGATCACTGGGGGTTCAACCATTGGGGCCTCCAATGATCTCCTGCCCAGCACTCTGGCTCTCCTTATGCACAGAGCTGTATCTCCAGCTCTCCCATAGAAATCCATGAAGGGGTTGCGTTGGCCACCTGTTCGTGCGGTGGTTGAGACTACTCTATGGACGGATCGGTAGCCCGGGGCGCCGGGCAGGAGATTGCAGGAGGCGGCATCAATCAACCTATAGCCCTTTGATAAGGTTTATGGGAAAACAGTAAATGTGGACATGGGTGGCACATTTATATTTATACTACAGCTGTATGGCTGCATCTAGGGTGGCACCATCATTTTGTGTGCCCTTCCCTTATAAGGCTGAAGCTACTGTATTGTATCTGCTTGGCACCGATACATAGATGACATATATTTTGGGCATTTATATGGCTAGCACAATTTAATTATTACTGATAACATTGTAGCCATTCTAGTGACCCTGGTCCATGACTGGCACTTTTGTGCTGTACTAGGGTTTGGGTCACTGTACTGGCACGGACAAGTTGTTTGCAGACTTGAATTGACAGGATAGGCACTACTGTATGACTGTTAATATAAATATATATATATATATATATATATATATATATACATATATACAATAACTAGAGACACACTGGTTGGGAAACACTGCCTTACAGCATCATGGTCGAGATGCTACAAGGAAGAATGTATGTTACAGTATCTCACATAAGTATCACTGGCTGCAGCAGTGACCTGCCTCAGTAAGTGAATGGCAGAAAAATCGGCTTCACAGGGAGCAATTGGCAGGATGTTTTCAGCACTGGCCCGACCACAGGACACAATCAAGTAGGTGACTGCAGCATTCTGTGAAATAAATCCTGCAGTCCCCTACTTGATTGGTCCTGTGGTCCAGTCAGCACTGAAAACATCCTGCCAATTGCTCCCTGTGAAGCCGATTTTTCTGCCGTATGATCTGAAGGCTGGAAGCGGCAGACAGGACCCACATTTACCTACTACGCACATATCAGTGTTGTGTATGATGGTACACAACCACTCAGGGTAAGCAATATTGGACTTGTGATTATCCTCATCCTTCCTTCGGTATTATGCTATGAAGCGCTTTCCTCTCTCATTCTCAGTAAGTGAATGGCTGAGCAGCCACTTCCTTGTGTCATGTGCAGACCATGTCAAGTAAGCGTTGTGGGAATGGCAGCAGCAGGGATTGCAGCAGGCGAGTACTGTTGCTTTTGTGTTGTGTTTTTATTTTTACTTCAGCCCAGACTGCCCTCTATAAAAAAAAACATACTTAAAGGAGTTATCCAACATACGGTGTGTTCCAACATAATAGCTTTGTTGTGAGGTCACTATAACACTGCCACTTTCTTTTTGTGAAATGGCTTTTTCCTGTTGGAGTTCCTTTCCTACAAACTATCAAGTCCCAATATCCCTTGTTTGTAAGTGTGAGGTCACTTTTCTCCCTTCCACACATCTGAGTCACTAAACCTATTGCAGCATTCCCTTCAGCCCTGTGGAGAATGATCTTCCTCTCACCCAGCAGTCGCTCAACCCATTGAAGCACTGCCATGCTCCCTTTCAACACCTGACCAGTGATGTAATGTCTCTGGTCACACTGCAACCTGGGAAAAGCTGAGACAATACTCATTTTGTATGCTTCTAAAAATGAACATTGGGGCAAATATTACATAAGAATTGTGAGAACAGCCATCAAATACAGGTACAGACACTCTATTATGAACTTTATTAACTTTATAGCCCCTGTAGCACAGTCAAATAAAAAAATCCTGGAATACCCCTTTAAGACACACTTAAGACTCCTTTTAAGCAGCCAAATCTTTCTGCATAATTATTTGTAGAGTTGTATTATTAGTTCAGTCCTATCTGAAGTGCTGGAAAAGTTTTTTCCACCTGTTTTCTCTAACAAATTTTTCCTGCCTTGGCTCTGAGATTCTCTTGGTAAGGTCTAGCAGAGACGCAATCCAAAAGTGAAGGAACATCCCAAAGGTAGGTTTTACATTTTTTTTATTTTATTTAACTCGAGGTCAGAATGTGGTTATGTTTCCATTTCAAGACCAGACGTAATTTAAACTCCACTTTCCAGCACATAGCAGGGAGCACACGTAAGCCCAGTGTGTTGGGGGTGGGGGGGGGGGGGTTCGTAGATTTGTTTTCCTTTCAAAAATAATTTTATTTATTTATTTACTTTAATGTTCATTTGTGTGTCTCCCGCTCACTGATGCGACACAACCACCCATGATGCTCTGTGGCCCTCAAGCAGCAGGTTTCATTTCTGGGTTTTCCATTTTCATTCAGTACTGCCAGTTTTTCTCGCACTACTGACATTGAGGAGGATATTTGATATATGCGAAAATGACAGATGGCAAAAGGCAAAAATAAAATAAAAATACACACACTCGGGATGGAAAACAAGCTACCGTATTTCAATACTTCTGATGATAATAAAAGAGGTGCTGTGTGCCTCTGCAGGTGTGCGTTGTGTGTTTCTCATGAGTTTTGTCGGATTTTGGACACTAATAACCAACCAATAGTGTCTGACTCTTTTCTCTCGACCAGATGTATTCTCGGGAGTGTATTTATCCTCCAAAAAAAAAGTCTGCAAGAAATTACTTGAAAGAGTGTTCCAGGTACATACCAACTAATGTTTTTCTAAAGGGCTAAGACAAAGTAAGCAGGTGGTTTTCAGCGTCGAGTACAAACTCTCCACCAAAACAATGTCTTGGTAAACAAAAGTCTCCTTACAACAAATGCATTCTCTCGCGGGGAAGGGGACTGGGATGTTATTTTCTTAAGTATTGCAGATTTTATTGCAAAATGCACAGACCAGTGTAATGTGTGAGCACAAACAAGTGTGAAGACGGGTGTTAGCTTAGTGTTTCAGTGCATTGACCTCCAGTGGTCCATGATATTTCTGTGTTGCTACATTGAGCAGCAAGTTACCTATTTACATTACCAGTAAGCCACTTCCTAACCGGCAAGAGACAGTAGAGCGTTGCCGATCCTTGACGTAAGCAAAAAAACTGATAGTATTGGTTATGACCTCTAGAGGGGCACTTTTATCCTTAAAATCTAATAAATAATAATATGAAATGACTCCTTTTTAAATGTCTTTATCTCCTAAATCAATGCTATGTATTGCCCCCTTTAGCATCAATGACAATATGCAGACTTTGTAATAGTTATCCACGAGACACTGACTTCTTGCAAACAGCAAACAAGTAATCCAGCATTTTAAAAGTTCCTAAATGTATATCTTTATTGTAAGCATGTAATTACATATGCCATAGTGAAAACTAGCATGTGGTAAATTCTGGAAGGTGGTCTAGCTGCCCGTTCCAGGTCATGCAAAGCCTTTAGTTGCCTTGCATGAACCACACATGTGAAACCATGCTGCACATTTCCCCCCCCCCCCCCCCCAAAAAAAAACATCAGTGACTCCAACCATGCTTCACACCCCCCCGAAACATCAGAGACCCCCCACCATGCTTTACACTCCCAAAACAGTGACACTCACCACGCTTCACATCCCCCAAACATCAGTGACCCCGCCATGCTTCATACACCTCAAAACATGATTGACCTCTACTATGCTTCATAACTTTCAAAACATCAGGAACAACAGCATCAGTAAAACTTATATAAATTGGGTATTATTGTAATTGTATGAACTTACAAAATCAAAATGTGTCATTTTAACAGAAAAGTCCACTGCATAAAAAATGTATGCCCCCGCTGGGGGTGTAATATATCTGGCCCCCACAGCGTTTCTATATATCTTGCCCCCCGCAGCACATTTACATATGTTCCCCCAGCAGCGCATGTATATTTGTCCCCCCCACAGTGCATTTATATATGTTCCCCCAGCAGCGCATTTATATATGTTCCCCTCCACAGCGCATTTATATATATTTTCCCCCGCAGCGCATATATATGTTCTCCCCCATAAGCCCCCCCGGCAGCGCTATGAATGACAAGTATTCTTTCAGCAGCACATTGCGCCGGCCAGATGCGCTGCTGTATAATACTTTTCATTCATAGCGCTGCCGGGGGGCTTATGATAGCGCTGCAGGGGGAACATTTATATGCGCTGCGGGGGGGAACATATATAAATGCGCTGCGGAGGGAACATATATATATATATATATATATATGCACTGCAGGGGGAACATATGAAAAAGTGCTGCGGGGGAACATATATAAATGCGCTGCGGGGGCAAGATATATAGAAGCACTGTGGGGGCCAAATATATTGCCCCCCCCCAGGGATTCTATATATCTTTCCCCACCACAGCACTTCTAGTTTCAAACCCCACCGGGAGCCCTGAATGGCTTCTCAGTACCGGACATTCAGAGCTCCCGGCGGGGAATTTGAAAATCAAAGTAAATACATCGTACATACCAGGGAAGTTGAGCATGCCGCCCGCTCCCCTGTTTAATAACTTCCAATTGCAACCGGTGCAATCAATCCCTCAGCCCCTGTACTACAACACCCATCATGAAACAAAGTCTGTTCCATGATGGGAGTTGTAGTACAAACACTAATGTAGCCTCCCCAGCCACCGGCAGACTCCCGCAGCCAGGGAATTACTACACCAGTCATGGAAACAAGTCTGTTCCATGATGGGAGTAGTAGTAGTTCCTGCTGTGGGGGTCTGTAGGCAGAGGTGTTAAAACGGCCGTACATGACAGATGTTATAACGGGTCTTAATGGATGGATATGCCTGTTATTTTGACGGACATTATTCATCTGTTAGCACCCGTTATTATACATCTGTTTTTACACAGAAAGCTGATGTTTAATAACGGATGAATGCTCATAGTGTGAAAGGAGCCTTAGGGTGTCAGCAAGGACTAGGCAAAAAAATTTACCTTTTCTGCCCTAAAACTACAGAGAGAAGAATGTATCTATTTATAAAGAGCTTCTAGTTTGTCAGTTCAGATGTCTGAAAACGCCACTGTGGAGGATCACACAGGGTTTGTATACTTCAGATGCATTCTAGTATAAATAAGTTCTCTGTGATACTGCGGCTATCAAGAGCGGCCCACGTAAATATTTTTGTGTAGAACACGCATTAAAACATTTTTCTCAGATCTCCAAAAACTCTTTGTACTAAAAATAAACCCCAGGCCTCCTTCTTTCGATCATTGTTTCTGATGTCAGATCCACACATGTTTTTATTTGTCCAGTGGACAAGAGCAAAAAAGACTCACACAGGGGCTTAAAATTGGATTTATAATTATAATTGCACAATCGGGACCTTTTTTTTTTAATTATTATTATTATTTATAACTTTTTTTTTTCTCTAGCATAGCTTAAATGGGTCTTGGTTTCCATTAAGGAAAACATAACATCTGCCAGTGAGCAACGTTTTGATAAACCCCTCCGTCTCCTTGGTTGTTTGTCTGAAAATATACCTGGACGGCTGCCCGGCTCGAGAAATGATTTAAGCTGCTAGAAAAGCACAGCTGTCTTTAACAAGTTTTAGAAGTCCATGTAACCAGCCTACAATTTATTGACTAGTCTTAGATGCTTATTGCCTATGACACTCTAAATACCATTACAACAAAGTTTATACTACAAAGTCCAAGTTTAAAACTGGAATCTTAGCAAGAACAGCTGGGCCATTTGTTTATGTGATAGACGGGGAAAAAATGACTTCTGTAATCTTTGCTCTTTTGGCTTTGAGATTCTTGTAAGTCAAAAAAAAAAAAGAACAAATTCTCGCTTGTCATGCAATGCCTAGCAACACGAGCAAACTAACAGGTCCCTTATGTCTAAACCCGTCTAAACCTCGACCATAGCAACACGCAGCGGTCCCCTCACACCTGACCATAGTCCATCTCCGCGATGCCGAGTTGCGCGGCTCATACGAGCCTCCTTTGCTTAGGCCGGTCACACTGAGCATTTTGTTCTCTGCATGAAAGACTTTGTTTTAAATCATAATAGTAACCAGGCTGTAATCACATTATAGAGCACATGGAGAACTTGCATAAAAGCATGTGTTTTAGATTTGACATTCTGATTTATGGGTTGTGCTCCGCTTACACAGCTGCAATCTCCTTTTTCCTCCTAAAGATGTTTTCGATTTTACTATTACCTTACCCTGACTTAATGCTGAAGAAAATAAAAGCCACCAGGTGAAGCCGTGACAGAAGGTTGTGCTGGCCGTTTTAATCTTTTCAGACAGCAATAGTAATGAATAGATTCCAAATTCATTGCGGCATCGTGTTGCCTTATTGATAGAGTAAAGGGAGGGCTGAGGTTCTGTTTGCTTCACTTTTGAACTTGCAATTGAAACCATTGCTCTGCCAAAGTGATCGACTCATGAGAGGCGAAATTATTTAGGATCTTTCCCACATATATCAATGCTTACCTGTGGTTAACTACTTTTATGTACTATGAAGTACATAAAACTGCAGAATGGGTTTTATTTTGTCTTCAAAATATTAACCGGTACATTGCAATACTTTTATCAATAGTGGGTTATGTGACCTCTACTTCCTCATAGATTGTAAGCTCTTGTGATCAGGATCCTCACTCCTCTTGTCTCCCCATAGATTGTAAGCTCTTGTGATCAGGATCCTCACTCCTCTTGTCTCCTCCTCATAGATTGTAAGCTCTTGTGATCGGTATCCTCACTCCTCTTGTCTCCCCGTAGATTGTAAGCTCTTGTGATCAGGATCCTCACTCCTCTTGTCTCCCCATAGATTGTAAGCTCTTGTGATCAGGATCCTCACTCCTCTTGTCTCCCCATAGATTGTAAGCTCTTGTGATCAGGATCCTCACTCCTCTTGTCTCCTCCTCATAGATTGTAAGCTCTTGTGATCGGTATCCTCACTCCTCTTGTCTCCCCATAGATTGTAAGCTCTTGTGATCAGGATCCTCACTCCTCTTGTCTCCTATTTTCTCATAGATTGTAAGCTCTTGTGATCAGGATCCTCACTCCTCTTGTCTCCTCATAGATTGTAAGCTCTTGTGATCAGGATCTTCACTCCTCTTGTCTCCTCATAGATTGTAAGCTCTTGTGATCAGGATCCTCACTCCTCTTGTCTCCTCCTCATAGATTGTAAGCTCTTGTGATCAGGATCCTCACTCCTCTTGTCTCCTCCTCATAGATTGTAAGCTCTTGTATTCAGGATCCTCACTCCTCTTGTCTCCTCCTCATAGATTGTAAGCTCTTGTGATCAGGATCCTCACTCCTCTTGTCTCCTCATAGATTGTAAGCTCTTGTGATCAGGATCCTCACTCCTCTTGTCTCCCCATAGATTGTAAGCTCTTGTGATCAGGATCCTCACTCCTCTTGTCTCCCCATAGATTGTAAGCTCTTGTGATCAGGATCCTCACTCCTCTTGTCTCCTCATAGATTGTAAGCTCTTGTGATCGGTATCCTCACTCCTCTTGTCTCCTCCTCATAGATTGTAAGCTCTTGTGATCAGGATCCTCACTCCTCTTGTCTCCTCCTCATAGATTGTAAGCTCTTGTGATCAGGATCCTCACTCCTCTTGTCTCCTCCTCATAGATTGTAAGCTCTTGTGATTAGGGCCCTCACTCCTCTTGTGTCTCCTATTTCTTCATATATAATATGCTTCCTGCTTTAACTTGAACCCTTAGTTTTCTTTACTCTGTGCTGCCTCATTACCTATGAACACGTACCCACTGGAAATAAACTAATAATAATAAAGTGGAGATCCAGCACAAATATCCAGTTAGAAACACATTTTATATCTTATTTAATATTAAAAGCATGTACATCTAGTACAGAAAGATGCCTGACATGTTTTGGCCTCAGTAGGTCTTAATCATAGACAACCATAAATAGGAACCCTCTCTACTGTAAAGTGTTGTGGTTAGTGCCATATCTCTATAATATTCACATTTTTGTTATTTAATAAACAATTAAGTACAGGCATATTGCAGAAAGGACAACTCTATTTTCACATCGATAGATGTCAGTCCTGAGGACCTGGCACCATCGTGTTATATTTAAATGCAGAATGCCCTGATGGTTTGGAAAGTCTCCAATCTTTCTAGTAGTCAGACCAAGACAAGAGGGAATTAAGAGTCCGACAAATCTTTTCTGAAGACCTCCTGATCCTCTTATTGCCTACTTTGTTTGGTTATTAGATGGTTAAGATATCTGTTTAGCACCAATTACTTGTGAGCAGCAACGATGAGTCTCCATAAGGGACACAGAATAATTTATTTATTTATATAAATCTGTAAACTTTCTGATAAAAAAAAACGCAGAAATAAATCCTCAGTCCCTTTGTTTCATGGACCCTCATAGATCAAAACTTCTAAAATGTTGGAGGTTTGTCAAAAGGCTTGATATCCTTTAACAGAATGCAGGTTTATGGTCATGAAACAAATTGTGTAATTATTCAGATGAAATAAAATCTAGTAAACGGGTCTCCTCTTGGTATCATGTTCAAGACAAAGTAAGATGAAGAGTTTGTTGATTTAGTCACTTATCTATCTTTACATTTTAATGTGAACCTGTCAGGTGATTTATGCCACCCAAGCCATGGGCACCGTGAAATCCCAGGAGATAACGGTTTAAGAACAAGTCTGGGCATAGGCTGAAGCGCTATCTTGGTGGTGCCTGCTGGCTTCTCCCAGCCTAGTTCGGCCTAAGTGGAGGGTATTTGGATTTCGGAAAAGACTTGTCAATTAAAGGGGTAGTCCAGTGGTGAAAAACTTATCCCCTATCCTAAGGATAGGGGATAAGTTTGAGATCGCGGGGGGTCCGACTGCTGGGGCCCCCTGCGATCTCTCTGTACGGGGCCCCGGCTCTCCGCCGAGATAGCGGGTGTCGACCCCCGCACGAGGCGGCGGCCGACACGCCCCCTCAATACATCTCAATGGCAGAGCCGGAGATTGCCGAAGGCAGCGCTTCGGCTCTGCCATAGAGTTGTATTGAGGGGGCGTGTCGGCCGCCGCTTCGTGCGGAGGTCGACACGCCCCCTTCCCGCGGGCTGTCGGGGCTCCGTACAGGAGATCGCGGGGGGCCCCAGGGGTCGGACCCCCCGCGATCTGCAACTTATCCCCTATCCTTAAGATAGGGGATAAGTTGTAAACCACTGAGTCACCACTGGACTACTCCTTTAAGTAAAGCCAGCAAGGGAGAAGTTTAAAGAAAGCTGTCCCTTTTTTCTTTCCAAAATCTTTTCTTTCTTTATTTTCTTTTCACACTCCATGTTACTTTTTTAGGACACTGTGTACTGTACAGGACCCTGAGGAAGTTCCTTTCCTCTACATAGACCAGTGTTTCCCAAGCAGGGTGCCCCCAGCTGTTGCAAAACTACAACTCCTGGCATGCCCGGACAGCCTTTGGCTGTCCGGGCATGCTGGGAGTTATAGTTTTGCAACAACTGTAGGCGCCCTGCTTGGGAAACACTGACCATAGACAGTGATTACAGCTCCCGGCAGCTCTTACTTTTATATGTAAGGATTTGGTTTATCTATATTAGTTATCTACTTATTTCTCTTTAATCCTCACTTTTTCCTATTTTTGGATGACATTTTGGTGCCTTTGGAACCAATTACCAGGTTTCCATAGAGTTATGGTCTCAACATACAATAGTTTCAACATACAATGGTCGTCCCGGAACCAATTAATATTGTAACTTGAGGGACCACTGTATGCTAAAAACTATTGCTGCTGTAAGCCATACAGCAGAATCCAGTCCAATACTCTTACACTATAGAAAAACGAGGAAGCCTGTTGGGATTTCATGCTGCCTGTGGTTGAGGCAGCATGGCTCTCTGAACAGGTTCCTTTGAAATGTTACATAAGGCTGGGCTTTTACTGCATTTATGTATAGGTTTTATACGCTTGAAAAAGAAAAAAAATTTATATGTAAATGTATGCTAAAAACTTATGCTGCTGTATGTCATACAGCAGGAGCCAATCCCAATAATTTACACTATAGAAAAAAATGGATTGTAACGTTTAGCATATACAGGGTTTGGGGTTTTGGGATTATTTTTGTTTTGTATATATATATATTTTTTTTTTTTTTTTTTTTTTTTAACATAAACAATACTGAGTTGACTGTGTTTTTGCCTTCAGACAAATTAAAGGTACTGTAAAACAGACACAAAAACACGGTGTGAACCAAAAGTCTGCTTTTTATTTAACAAAATCATAAATCCTATACAACCATATAAATATATAAATATATTTATTATACATGTGATTTCAAAAGACTATGCTGGCTATTTTTTCTGCCATAAACGGATTTAATTTAGTGTAGAAGAATAAACTTGTCCATCTATATAACTTCTTAATCTATATAAAATTATGTACAAAGATGGTTTAGACTTTAGAATAAAGTGTAAAGGAACTGTCAAAATGTCAGTAAAGGCCAGAAAGTAATTTTTTCACTCTACCGACTATTGTTCAAAATTTTTATTTTTTTTGCTCTTCTTCTGGATCCACTGGCATTTGTAAAATGGTTCAAGTTTGTATTTTATTTTTAATTTAAATTTACAATAAATGTAAGAATATGAATCTAGTCCTTTTCCAATCTTATCAATGACTTGCATGTCAGGCTTAAAGAAATGTCATGTTTTCGTGGATACATAGTATTGGCTTCATTCATTCATCATCCATTCACTTCCTCTCCATCCTATAATCTAATACAAACAAAGACCAACCAACACAAGTTAAAGAGATTACGATTATGGCAAAGACGTTTAATATGTTTGCTGTTCATGGACTAACGGCATTGTGTAAGGTTTACAGTACAGAGAAAAGGAACAATTAGGTAAAAGAAATATGGATTAAGTTAAGAACCCTTGAATAACAGATTTTCCATGGTTCTTAACATACGGGAAGTTGGTGGGGATGTTTGTCTGTCTGGCTTTCTGAGTTCCATTAAGCCAGCCTTCTATCCCACTCAATCACATTTTCCAGGAAGAAAACACAGTCAGGAATAAAGGGCTCAAATATATAACATCCTTGTACTGTTTTAATAATGTGGGACTGTTTGTAATGAGATCCTCATAGTGGCGAGAAGCTAGGCGGTCTTCATCACCAGGGGAAGGATATTGGCATACCAATCCTCCAAATAACCAATGTTTCATGCAAGAGTAAAAAGGGTTTTTTTTTTTGTTTTTTTTTGCGGAAACAATCTGGTGGAAGTGTAATTATATATGCAGTAATACCTTTTGCCAAATTGTGTAAAATGAATTAACCAAGTTGAAAAATGATTGGTTTTCCAAAAGGGACCGTAATCATGCTGGACAATCCAATATCATTTATAAAAAGATTTGTTTGGAGAGTTAGAGCAGACCAAGATAGAACAGCTGTTTAGTCTCTTTCGATGTGTTTTAATCACAGTACAAGAAAACTGCCTTAGGATTCATGAAATCACCTTAATGATATATACACTCAAAAAGTCTGAGGAGCACAAGTATTAGCAGACCCACTACTCAAAACCATCGTGAGCCAATGAGGCAGCTGTGTGGGCATGGGCTTGGACAAGGTTGATTTCTTTTCCTTTCTCCCTGACACATGGTAAAGTATTAAATTCAGTGCCTAGAAGTCAATTACAGAGTGTTTATAACGTTTGTAAGACTATGTGAAGAGTTTTATTGACTCTTGGTAAATTCAATTTTCCAAATAATACAATAGCCATTGGCCAAATGTTTATTCTGCCAACAGTTCTCTTTCCCAATCCCTTTATTTACATTCATTTTGCTAAAAATGTATGGGTGCTCTATATGGATGCAAGTCACTGCCATACTCCTCACAACATGAAAAAAAAAGGATTGGGCAGTTAAAATTCAACATGCCTGATCCCATACACATATATGATCAAAGGTCCGACTTGTGTGGCTTGGCTGATGTGTGTTTAATATGTATGGGGGCCTTCAGTCTTGAAGCTGACATGGTAGTAAGATGCCATAATAACTATAATGCAAGCACAAAACAACGAGGAGCGATCCCCGGTGGGGGTTCCTCAGATCAACCAAAACACACTCACCTGGTTTTATTGTGCAAATTGAGGCAAAACACTCTAGAGGCAGTAGATAGACTCAAGGGCAGCTGCTGCGGCTATCCACTCTGACCAGCAAACGTGTCAAACATCAAAGAAATTACATGAAGAAGAAACCAGGAGTTTGATGGCGTTGCCAAAGATGAATGAACATTCACAGGATTTCTCCTTATAGATAAGTTTATTCAAAAAAACACACACGCAACACGCTTCCAAGCCATTATGGCTTTTTGGTAAGGCCTGATTAAAAAGCCATAATGGCTTTGCAACACGTTACTTGTGTTTTATTGCATAAACTTACCTGTAAGAAGAAATCCTGTGAATGTCTCTCCATCTTCGGCAGCGCCATCAAACTCCTGCTTCCTTCTTCCTACAATTTCTTTGATAATAACTATAAGACATGGAGAACAGGACATAAACAAGACTAGAGACTTTCATACTGTATACCCTAGTTATATAATATGTAGAAACATTACAAATTTCAATACATTTACAAACTTTATGGCTGAATTATAGACTTGTGTCGTACAGATCAATAACACAATGTATTTAGCATCTGTGGCCTCATATTGTCCCTCTTTGTGCCTTTAATTTCATTCAGAAGCACATGAAGGTATAGAGAATAAGTCATGTTCCATTGTATGTTACAGAAGAATGCCTACAGCTCAAAACTATAGACCCATAGTGACTAAGTGTGGTACCAAAAGGGTTACGTGTAATTGGCTTTATTAGGTACATAAAACCTTACTTGAGATACTTATAAATCCCTGACGTCTTTAAAGAGAACCTGTCACCAAACAAAACTTTTAATATATTGATCCTTATGTAATTCTAAGACACTATTTACTTGACATTAAAATTCTCAACCTTTTATACGTTTTTATGTGATTGAAACAACGGCCACTAGGTGGCTCTGTTCCCTGCGCAAGTCAAACAGATAGTTTGGTCTCTTACCGGCATGGCAGGAGACCAAAAGAACTTCCTCTGGAGCATGCAGCAGCTGATAAGTAATGGAAGGATTAAGATTTTTAAATAGAAGTTATTCACAAATCTGTTTAACTTTCTGGCACCAGTTGATTTAATTTCCACCGGAGTACCCCTTTAATTAATTGTCACCTTCCTCCACACAAAATAATAAATTACTGTTCTAAAATATTTTTAAGAAGCCTTTGACCTAATTCTGCTGCATTACATAAACTGGATTGTCCGATCCTAAATAAAGGGATACTACATTAAAATTGTAAAGTCCATGATAGAGAGTAATGCAGCTTGTCTTTCTTGAAAAGCTGAGGTTCTCGCATATTACTTGGCATAACAAATTTGGCTACATGCTATTGCTGCTGACAGCTTAAAAACGTCTCCCTTTTAACCCACCGCCCGTAGGTGGACCATTAATACAGCCAACAATCAATCTTCCTTCCAAGGAACTTGTTTGCTTCAAGTCCCAGATGCTCTATTCTGGAAAATATTTCAAAAACTGCTTTTGGGGTCACATATAGGTTCCCTTAGTCACATTGTGGTTTCATTATTTTTTAAGAATCCCTGCCATTTCACTGATACTTCAGACTCCATACTAAGAGAGATCCTGGCAAAACCAGGCATCTTCTCTGCCTCACCATTTAGTAACCATCCCGCTCCTTGTGTTAATCCATGGCTTCCATGTGTTTCCAGGAAGGAGGTCACACCCTGGTTAGCACTAGGACATTGGCCAACAAATGCTATTGAGTCTTCAAAGTTGGGAAAGATTTAACCCCTTAAGGACTCAGCGTTTTACAGTTTTTTCACTTTCGTTGTTACGCCTAGCGCTCCGGGTCCCCGCTCCTCCCCGGAGCGCTCACGGCGTCTTTCTCCCTGCAGCGCCCCGGTCAGTCCCGCTGACCGGGAGCGCTGCACTGTCATGGCCGTTGGGGATGCGATTCGCACAGCGGGACGCGCCCGCTCGCGAATCGCATCCCAGGTCACTTACCCGTCCCGGTCCCCTGCTGTCATGTGCTGGCGCGCGCGGCTCCGCTCTCTAGGGCGCGCGCGCGCCAGCTCTCTGAGACTTAAAGGGCCAGTGCACCAATGATTGGTGCCTGGCCCAATTAGCTTAATTGGCTTCCACCTGCTCCCTGGCTATATCTGGTCTCCTCCCTTGCACTCCCTTGCCGGATCTTGTTGCCTTGTGCCAGTGAAAGCGTTTAGTGTGTCCAAAGCCTGTGTATCTGAACTTCTGCTACCCATCCTGACTACGAACCCTGCCGCCTGCCCCCGACCTTCTGCTACGTCTGACCTTGCCTCTGCCTAGTCCTTCTGTCCCACGCCTTCTCAGCAGTCAGCGAGGTAGAGCCGTTGCTAGTGGATACGACCTGGTTGCTACTGCCGCAGCAAGACCATCCCGCTTTGCGGCGGGCTCTGGTGAAAACCAGTAGCCTCTTAGAACCGGTCCACTAGCACGGTCCACGCCAATCCCTCGCTGACACAGAGGATCCACTACCTGGAAGCCGAATCGTGACAGTAGATCCGGCCATGGATCCCGCTGAGGTGCCGCTGCCAAGTCTCGCTGATCTTCCCACGGTGGTCGCTCAGCAATCGCAGCAGATTGCCCAACAAGGACAGCAGCTGTCGCAGTTGACCGCCATGTTACAGCAACTTCTGCCTCTGCTACAGCAGCAACCATCTCCTCCGCCAGCTCCTGCACCTCCTCCGCAGCGAGTGGCCGCTCCTAACCTCCGCTTGTCCCTGCCGGACAAATTTGATGGGGACTCTAAACTCTGCCGTGGATTTTTGTCTCAGTGTTCCCTGCATATGGAGATGTTGTCGGACTTGTTTCCTTCAGAACGGTCTAAGGTGGCGTTCGTAGTAAGCCTTCTTTCAGGAAAGGCCTTGTCTTGGGCCACACCGCTCTGGGACCGCAATGATCCTGCCACAGCCACAGTCCAGGCCTTCTTCGCTGAACTCCGGAGTGTCTTCGAGGAGCCAGCCCGAGCTTCTTCTGCCGAGACTGCCCTGTTGAACCTGGTCCAGGGTAATTCTTCAGTGGGCGAGTACGCCATCCAATTTCGTACTCTTGCTTCCGAGTTATCATGGAATAACGAGGCTCTCTGCGCGACCTTTAAAAAAGGCCTATCCAGTCGCATCAAGGATGTGCTGGCCGCACGAGAGATTCCTGCCAATCTGCAAGAACTCATCCATCTAGCTACCCGCATTGACATGCGTTTTTCTGAGCGACACCAAGAGCTCCGCCAGGAAAAAGACTTAGATCTCTGGGCACCTCTCCCACAGTATCCGTTGCAATCTACGCCTGGGCCTCCCGCCGAGGAGGCCATGCAAGTGGATAAGTCTCGCCTGACCCAGGAAGAGAGGAATCGCCGTAGGGAAGAAAATCTCTGTCTTTACTGTGCCAGTACCGAGCATTTCTTGGTGGATTGCCCTATCCGTCCTCCACGCCTGGGAAACGCACGCACGCACCCAGCTCACGTGGGTGTGGCGTCTCTTGGTTCCAAGTCTGCTCCTCCACGTCTCACGGTACCCGTGCGGATTTCTTCTTCAGCCAACTCCTACCTCTCAGCCGTGGCCTGCTTGGACTCCGGTGCCTCTGGAAATTTTATTTTGGAGTCGTTTGTTAATAAATTCAGCATCCCGGTGACCCGTCTCGTCAAGCCGCTCTACATTTCCGCGGTCAACGGAGCCAGATTGGACTGCACCGTGCGTTACCGCACAGAGCCCCTCCTCATGTCTATTGGACCCCACCTTGAGAGGATTGAGTTCTTCATTCTCCCCAACTGTACCTCTGAGGTCCTCCTCGGTCTGCCTTGGCTCCGGCTTCATTCCCCCACCATTGATTGGACCACCGGGGAGATCAGGAACTGGGACTCTGCCTGCCACAGGAAGTGCCTCTCCCCCCCTCCCAGTCCCGTCAGGCAAGCCTCTGTGCCTCCCCATGGCCCCCGTCCTGGTGTCACACTGCCCCGTGCCAGGCCTCGCCCTCTGCCCTCCCTCCCCATTCCCACTCCTGCTGTACTGCCTGCCGTTGAGGAAACCCTCCATTCTTTCCCGGTGTCCTCATCCCAGGGGAGGCAGTTACCGGACAAAGAGAAGAGGAGACCTAAGGGGGGGGGTACTGTTACGCCTAGCGCTCCGGGTCCCCGCTCCTCCCCGGAGCGCTCACGGCGTCTTTCTCCCTGCAGCGCCCCGGTCAGTCCCGCTGACCGGGAGCGCTGCACTGTCATGGCCGTTGGGGATGCGATTCGCACAGCGGGACGCGCCCGCTCGCGAATCGCATCCCAGGTCACTTACCCGTCCCGGTCCCCTGCTGTCATGTGCTGGCGCGCGCGGCTCCGCTCTCTAGGGCGCGCGCGCGCCAGCTCTCTGAGACTTAAAGGGCCAGTGCACCAATGATTGGTGCCTGGCCCAATTAGCTTAATTGGCTTCCACCTGCTCCCTGGCTATATCTGGTCTCCTCCCTTGCACTCCCTTGCCGGATCTTGTTGCCTTGTGCCAGTGAAAGCGTTTAGTGTGTCCAAAGCCTGTGTATCTGAACTTCTGCTACCCATCCTGACTACGAACCCTGCCGCCTGCCCCCGACCTTCTGCTACGTCTGACCTTGCCTCTGCCTAGTCCTTCTGTCCCACGCCTTCTCAGCAGTCAGCGAGGTAGAGCCGTTGCTAGTGGATACGACCTGGTTGCTACTGCCGCAGCAAGACCATCCCGCTTTGCGGCGGGCTCTGGTGAAAACCAGTAGCCTCTTAGAACCGGTCCACTAGCACGGTCCACGCCAATCCCTCGCTGACACAGAGGATCCACTACCTGGAAGCCGAATCGTGACATTCGTTTTTTCCTCCATACCTTTTAAAAAATCATAACTCTTTACATTTTGCACCTAAAAATCCATATGATGGCTTATTTTTTGTGTCACCAATTGTACTTTGTAATGATGTCAGTCATTTTACCCAAAATTCTACGGTGAAACAAAAAAAAATAATTGTGCAACAAAATTGAAGAAAAAATGCAATTTTGTAAATTTTGGGGACTTCCGTTTCTACGCAGTACGTTTTTTGGTAAAAATGACACTTTATCTTTATTCTGTTGGTCCATACGGTTAAAATGGTACCCTACTTATATAGGTTTGATTTTGTCGTACTTCTGGAAAAAAAAATCATAACTACATGCAGGAAAATGTATACGTTTAAAATTGTCACATTTTGACCCCTATAACTTTTTTTTATTTTTCTGCATACGGGGCGGTATGAGGGCTCATTTTTTGCGCCCTGATATGAAGTTTTTGTTGGTAACCTTTTTGTTTTGATCAGACTTTTTGATCGCTTTGTATTCATTTTTTTAATGGTATAAAGAGTGACCAAAAATATGCTATTTTGGACTTTGGAATGTTTTTGCACGTACGCCATTGATCGTGAGGTTTAATTAACTATATATTTTTATAGTTCGGACATTTACACACGCGGCGATATCACATATGTTTATTTTTATTTACCCATTTGTTTTTTTATGGGAGTAGGGGTGTGATTCAAACTCTTATTAGGGGAGGGGTTAAATCATCTTAATTAGCTTTTTGTTTTTTACTTTTTTTTTTTTGCAATGTTATAGCCCCCATAGGGGACAACCTTTAAAGGGGTACTCCAGAGAAAACCTTTTTTCTTTTAAATCAACTGGTGCCAGTAAGTTAAACATATTTGTGATTTACTTTTCTAAAAACATTTTTAATCCTTCCAGTACTTATTAGCTGCTGAATACTACAGAGGAAATTCCTTTCTTTTTGGAATACTGATGACATCACGAGCACAGTGCTCTCTGCTGACATCTCTGTCCATTTTAGCAACCGTGCATAGCAGATGTATGCTAAGGGCAGCATGGTGGCTTAGTGGAGTGGTTAGCACTGCAGCACTGGGGCCTTGGGTTCAAATCCCACCAAGGACAACAAGAAATAAATAAATAAAGACTTATTATTATAATAACGTCAGCAGAGAGCACTGTGCTTGTGATGTCATCAGAGAGCATTCCAAAAAGAAAAACATTTCCTCTGTAGTATTCAGCAGCTAATAAGTACAGGAAGGAGTAAGATTTTTTAATAGAAGTAATGTAAAAATCTGTTTAACCTTCTGGAGCCAGTTGATAGCTGATAGCAGCCGTGACCGTGCGGGTATGATGTTAGCTTAGCTCCTGAGCTTGCTTCATAACCCTCCTGTGCTGCAACCTTTCCAAAGAATCTTGACTGAACTTCCGTGGTCCACAGGAAGATTTATCCTACTACTATACTCTGTGGATCAGCGGTTTAAAGAACGGATATGTGTGTATATATATATATATATATATATATATATATATATATATTATAGGTTTTTTTGTTTGTTTTTTGTTCTACTTCCATCTCATAAATCATAACATTTTTCGGTTTATTAAATTTCACAAATGTAATAGATTATTGTAAAAATACAGTATATCTAGCATACTCCACACCTAGACATATCATCCCCTATCCTGGGCTGCACCCCAGACATGCACGGAACGAACTTTGCTCTGTGCTGGATGACTGGCGATGCAGGGCGGAGGCTCGTGACATCACAGCCATGCCCCCTCAATGCAAGTCTATGGGAGGGGGCATGAGAGTCATCCTGCCCTCTCCCATAGACTTGCATTGAGGGGGCGTGGCTGTGACTTCACGAGCGGGGCTCGGCTGTGACGTCACAAGCCTCCGGAGCTGCACCCGACACTCTAGACGAACTCCGGGTTCAGCAGGGAGATCGCAGGGGTCACCAGCAGTGGGACTCTGTGATCAGTCATCTTATCTCCCATCCTTTGGATAGGGAATAAGATGTCTAGGGGTGGAGTACCCCATTAAAGGAGTCATCATACAAAACAAATACACATGAATATTTATGGATAAAACGGTTAATGGTTGATTTAATGTAATAACAGGGACTACAGTGATGTTGCCCTTGTAGCCATTTAGTTGACCAGACGAGTTCCACTTGTAATCAGACCCCAGCAATAATAAAGTGAAAAATCCACAGCAGATTTGCTTAATTTAAATCTAACTTCAATGAACATAACCACAGATTTAAGGGGAAGGATTTAACCCTTTGTATGTGGCACATATTTTACATTTCACATTGCAGATCAAGAGCCACATAGGCTGAAGGGCTACTGTGGTGACGGGTGAGCGTAATGTGCAAATAACCTTTTTGTGATGCCAGGGCGTGGGTTAACCTATACACCGCCCGAGGTAGAGCCAGCTTCTCCTGGTCCAGGCAGAGGGCAATAAGTACTACAATGCAAGGTTATGGGGAAACTGACTTTACTGAGGCAGAATAGATGGTGCATTCTGTTACAGCTCAGATTGGTATGAAGAGAGGTGCAGGGTAAACCTTGGAAGCTTATCAGCTTGCTGGGACTTATAGTTGATTGTGCTGTGTATGACTGACTTGCTGTATGGCAACCCACGCTTGACTTTAGTGACTTGGACTTGACTAACTTGACTTGCATTGAATCCCCGAGACTTAAGTGTTTACCACTAAGCTTGACATTCACCTGGGTATTGGGGTTATTCTTTAGCAGATGCGTGGTTGCAGGATTAGACTTGAGGCCTTCCTCAGAATCACCTCACAGACTCAATTCAGACTTCTCCAAACTGTACCTCAGCTAAGAACTGATCTCTGAACTCCACATTATATAAGGGGCAGATTTGGAGGATTCCCATTGGGCAGATAAGTCACATGGTTCACCTCATGCACACTACCCTAACAATAAGGTGTCTAAGAACAGGGCTTAAAGCAACAGGTATACAATAAATGAAAATACATTAAAGGGGTTATCCAGGAAAAAACTTTTTTTTATATATCAACTGGCTCCAGAAAGTTAAACAGATTTGTAAATTACTTCTATTAAAAATCTTAATCCTTTCAGTACTTATGAGCTTCTGAAGTTAAGGTTGTTCTTTTCTGTCTAAGTGCTCTCTGATGACACCTGTCTCGGGAAACGCCCAGTTTAGAAGAGGTTTACTCTCGGGATTTGCTTCTAAACTGGGCGTTTCCCGAGACACGTGTCATCAGAGAGCACTTAGACAGAAAAGAACAACCGTAACTTCAGAAGCTCTTAAGTACTGAAAGGATTAAGATTTTTTAATGGAAGTAATTTACAAATCTGTTTAACTTTCTGGAGCCAGTTGATATATATAAAAAAAGTTTTTTCCTGGAATACCCCTTTAACCATAGCATAACTGTAGATATAGAGTCATGAGTAGTGTGGACCCAAGACGGACACTGAAGGCAACATCTTCCAGACAGGACGACAGGATACAATATTCTGCACACATTCTGTACTTGGTCACCACACTACTTTATTCTAGTGCACTGTCCTTTCGCAACTGAATGTTACCTGTAGGGATATGAGACCTGTAACCCTGGAGTGCGGCATGAAAATGAGTGAGCAGTTTTTTTGTGGATCACTTTCTGTGTGAATCCACATTAGATGGTAAAATCCAGCGATCTGAGTGAAGCAAATGTAAAATAAAGCACTTGGGAAAAAGGAATCCTATATATTGGGGAAAAGATCAGGAGCAATGTAAGAAAATATTATTTCACTAACAGAGGAGGCTTGGAACAGACTTACAGAAAATCTGGTTGTTAAATCCCCAGTAAGTGAATGTAAACCTGTCAGGGATAAACATGTATCTATCCTAAGATAACTATGACAAGGATATTGGGAAGACTATATGGACCAGGTGGTTAATTCTGTCATCAATCTTATATGTTTCTATGACTTGGAGCAAGGTCTGGTGATCAGTGCTAGACTAGCCGGGGCCAGGTTTTCACTGCCAAGTTTGTGGGGTGTTCTTGTGCAATGGTGTCATGTATATACCAAGAATGGTGTACAGTGTACAGGATGTGGTCTTTGCTGTGTACTTGTTGTAAGATCAGTAGCAGGAAAAAGTCAGAATTTCTTGGTACCAAAGGCTGGCCATAGACATCAAACAGCTTTTGGCTGACAGCTAACTCTCCCCACCCTTCAGGGGAGCATACAGGTATTCTAAATGGGTGGAGGGAAGTAAGTCACTGCTGTTTACTTTTAGAGTTGAAATCTAACATGCCAGATATTTCTACCCCCAACATTTACTTTCGGAGGAGATGGGAGGCTGCCATACGCATTGGATAATTGGTTGATCCCATCAACCTTAAAGGGAATCTAAGGGTACATTCACACGAGCGAATTTTCGCAGTGTATTTCGCTGCGGATCCGCTGATGAAGGCCCGCTCTATGCTGTCTTTACATGTGGCTGCTCGTAGCGGCAATACGCCACTACGAGCAGACACACTGCGATGTGTGAGTCGCAGTATACTCGCACATCACGGGAGCTCTCTGCCGCGCTCAGAGCAGGGAGAGTGGCCGCAATGTGCGAGTACGCCACAACATCGCTGCAGTGTGTCTGCTCATCATGGCGTATTGCCGCTATGAGCAGCCACATGTAAAGACAGCATAGAGCGGGCCTTCACTAGCGGATCCGCAGCATAAAATTTGCTGTAAATCTGCTCGTGTGAACGTACCCATAAGTCTATGGAGATGAGAGTCTAGCACAGCTTGTACGATCAATCACTTAGACATGTGTGCGTACGGCTTGTCTCGGAACTTCTTCGAGAACGGAGGTGCTCACTTTATAACGCAGACAGAATCCAAAGTAAGTATATAAAGAAATGAAAACAGGGTCACTCACCAATGTGATGGGATCTCCATATTTATTTTATATCAATGACTATTTCCTGCGTTGAGGGCACTTCCTGAGGTCATCTCTTCACTCTCCCTCTCTGCTTGATTGACAGTCAGCTGGAATCAGAGCCCTGTTTCCAAATCTCATTCTTTGCTGGGCATACCATTTGTATGCAGGTACAAGATTTGGAAACAGGGCTTGGTTTCCATCTGTCAATCAGACAGAGACAGGGATAGGTGGAGGCATTCCAGTCCTCAGCACTTCAGGTCTTAAGTTTTTGCACCAGGGTCTTGCACCAGAGAATATAACAAAACATTTTTGACAGATATAGGAAAGGTGCCATGTGTCTCCTGGCCCTTACAGTTATCTAATCGGTTTGGATCGTGATTTGAAGCTGACAGGTTGCCTTCAATCTGAGGTAAAGAACCTCTGTCAAACAAAACAATTATGGCTGAAAGTTTTTAATAACCATATTCTCCACCAACTTAACTTATTATATGTTAAAAAAAATGTTTTTAATCAATGTAAAGTATTATGTGATTGTGTCTTTTTATTTTTTTTAATGCTACCACAGCTGAGACTGACGAGGATAAATTGCGCAGAGCCATAACCCCCCCCCCCCTCCCCCAAGCTTTGGAAATGCTTAGGTAGTCAGTTGGATTGCTCTCAAACTATCTATACGTTGTTACTACAGACATGTGTGCGTTTCAGCTTAAATACGTTATAAATCGTTTTACCGTGAGTGCAAATCCAGTCCTTTAATATAAGCTACATTTTAGATTAGAAGGGGAAAAAAAGTAGGAGAGAAGTGAAATAGATAACCAACACTGAGAATTCCTTGCTTAAATATCTTGGAAGTCCTTTGGATGCAGGTGTTTTAGGAAGATTTATTCTTCAAATTCTTAAAATATTTATTCCACCAAAGGAAGAATACTCGGTACTAGTTTCTTTGTGCCAACACTAACCATTAGTACTTGGATTCCAGCCACTCTCGTCTACTCTGAAACACATTCTGCCACCGAGGAAAAGGTCATTAATGTGAGTTCTTTACTGTTGCTTCAACTTCCAAGACAATTAGCAGAAGTTGTTCTGCAGATGGCTTCCTGGCTGTCATCAGGTATCTACATATTAATAGGCCTGTTATGATAGATTCATTGACAAGTGGGTTAGGCTGGAAGCTACATTAAGATATAGATATTTCTGTACTTTGTGCCTGGAAATAGCGAATCCCCGTCACTTCTGATGAAAGATTACTCTATTTTTATCCAGGCCTCTCATCTTACAGAATAGCGCTCCACTCTGTAGCAGGATTTCCCTGAAAGTACAATGTTTCCCAGTGGGAATGGTGTAATGGAGGAGAAGTATTTTTTTTCTTTGTATCTATGCTCTAAATACATTTTAGCTGATGGCTTCCATAACTTTGATCATTGTAGAGTTGCACATGATACAGAATCAGGATAATGCTTACAATCGCCACTTTTACTTTATACTCTGGGCTGCTTTCTGGAGGAGGTGAGATTGATTTTAAAGAGACAGCAGTGCAGGAAACAAAATACTTAAAAAAAATGACAGTAGTTAAATGTAACACTACTAGAATAAAGGGGACACAACTTGACATAACCAATACAACACAGTTACTTTAGCACAGCGTAGAATGTTACAGATTTTAGTGCAGATGAATTAATATTTGGTCACCAGCCTTTAAAGGTTGTTTTTGTAACAGATTTACTGAATGGAAAGTCTCTGAGATGCAGATATTACATAGTCCTAATAGCTTGCTCCATACTAATGGGGATCTACATAGGATTGGCATAGGATGGTGCCAGGGGTATGACTATAGGGGGTGAAGAGGTAGCAGTCACATCAGCGCCCTGGTGCCTTAAGAGCAGTGGCGTACAAGGGGGTGCCAGGGGTGGACTGACCCGCTGCAGCCGCCGCCACCCCTACTGAGGATCCGGGACACTCGTCCCAGATCCCCAGCAGCCAGCGGTGCCTTCTCCTGTATGCGCGATACACGTACATACAGGAGAAGGCGTCCCCTCTGTGTGAGCCGCATCTGCAGCTACACTGAGAAGACGTGACCTCCGCCCCCACGCAGCACCCAGTACAGGCGCCGGTGACGTCACTCATCTGGCACCTGTACTGTGGAGGGGAGAAGACGCGGGCCCTGCAGCTGAGGAGATCGCTGCGTGGGATATCTGGTGAGCATCCTTTTTTTTATTTATTTTTCTCAACTCTACATATACCTATGGGGAAGGGGAGGGGGCGGAGTTACTCTACATATACCTATGGGGAAGGGGAGGGGGGGGGTTACTCTACATATATACCTATAGGGGGGGAGGGGGGGGGTTACTCTACATATACCTATAGGGGAGGGGGGGTTACTCTACATATATACCTATAAGGCAGGAGGCAGGGGTTACTCTACATACATACCTATAAGGCAGGAGGCAGCGGTTACTCTACATATACCTATGGGGAAGGGGGGGTTACTATACATATACCTATGGGGAGGGGGGGTTGCTCTACATATACCTATGGGGGAGAGGGGGGGTTACTCTACATATACCTATGGGTGAGGGGGGGGGGGGTTACTCTACATATATACCTATAGGGGAGGAGGGGGGGGTTACTCTACATATATACCGATAGGGGAGGAGGGGGGGGGTTACTCTACATATACCTATAGGGGAGGAGGGGGGGGGTTACTCTACATATATACCGATAGGGGAGGAGGGGGGGGGGGTTACTCTACATATACCTACAGGGGAGGAGGGGGGGTTACTCTACATATACCTATAGGGGAGGAGGGGGGTTTACTCTACATATACCTATAGGGGTGGAGGGGGGGTTACTCTACATATACCTATAGGGGAGGAGGGCGGGTTACTCTATATATACCTATAGGGGAGGAGGGGGGTTACTCTACATATACCTAAGGGGAGGAGGGGGGGTTTACTCTACATATACCTATAGGGAAGGAGGGGGGGGGGGGTTACTCTACATATACCTATAGGGGAGGAGGGCGGGTTACTCTACATATACCTATAGGGGAGGGGGGGGGGTTACTCTACATATACCAATGGGGAAGGGGGGGAGTTACTTTACATATACCTATAGGCGAGGAGGAGGGGGGTACTCTACATATATACCTATAGGGGAGGAGGGGGGGTTACTCTACATATACCTATAGGGGAGGAGGGGGGTTACTCTACATATACCTATAGGGGAGGAGGGGGGGTTACTCTACAGATACCTATAGGGGAGGAGGGGGGGTTACTCTACAGATACCTATAGGGGAGGGGGGGTTACTCTACATATACCTATAGGGGAGGGGGGGGTTACTCTACATATACCTATAGGGGAGGAGGGGGGGTTACTCTACATATACCTATAGGGGAGGGGGGGTTACTCTACATATACCTATAGGGGAGGAGGGGGGGTTACTCTACATATACCTATAGGGGAGGAGGGGGGTTACTCTACATATACCTAAGGGGAGGGGGGGGTTACTCTACATATACCTAAGGGGAGGGGGGGTTACTCTACATATACCTAAGGGGAGGGGGGGGGTTACTCTACATATACCTAAGGGGAGGGGGGTTACTCTACATATACCTAAGGGGAGGGGGGGTTGCTCTACATATACCTATGGGGAAGGGGGGGGTTACTCTACATATAGCTATGGGGAAGGGGAGGGGGGTTACTCTACATATACCTATGGGGAAGGGGAGGGGGCGGGTTACTCTACATATACCTATGGGGAAGGGTAGGGGGGTTACTCTACATATACCTAAGGGGAGGGGGGGTTACTCTACATATACCTATGGGGAAGGGGAGGGGGGGTTACTCTACATATACCTATAGGGGAGGGGGGGTTACTCTACATATACCTATAGGGGAGGAGGGGGGGTTACTCTACATATACCTATAGGGGAGGAGGGGGGGTTACTCTACATATACCTATAGGGGAGGAGGGGGGGTTACTCTACATATACCTATAGGGGAGGAGGGGGGTTACTCTACATATACCTATAGGGGAGGAGGGGGGGTTACTCTACATATACCTATAGGGGAGGAGGGGGGGGGGGTTACTCTACATATACCTATAGGGGAGGAGGGGGGTTACTCTACATATACCTATAGGGGAGGGGGGTTACTCTACATATACCTATAGGGGAGGAGGGGGGTTACTCTACATATACCTATAGGGGAGGGGGGTTACTCTACATATACCTATAGGGGAGGAGGGGGGGTTACTCTACATATATCTATAGGGGAGGAGGGGGGGTTACTCTACATATACCTATAGGGGAGGAGGGGGGTTACTCTACATATACCAATGGAGAAGGGAGGGGTTACTCTACATATACCTATAGGGGAGGAGGGGGGGTACTCTACATATATACCTATAGGGGAGGAGGGGGGGTACTCTACATATATACCTATAGGGGAGGAGGGGGGGTACGCTACATATATACCTATAGGGGAGGAGGGGGGGTACTCTACATATATACCTATAGGGGAGGAGGGGGGTACTCTACATATACCTATAGGGGAGGAGGGGGGGTTACTCTACATATACCTATAGGGGAGGAGGGGGGTTACTCTACATATACCTATAGGGGAGGAGGGGGGTTACTCTACATATACCTATAGGGGAGGAGGGGGGGTTACTCTACATATACCTATAGGGGAGGAGGGGGGGTTACTCTACATATACCTATAGGGGAGGAGGGTTACTCTACATATACCTATAGGGGAGGAGGGGGGGTTACTCTACATATACCTAAGGGGAGGGGGGTTACTCTACATATACCTATAGGGGAGGAGGGGGGGTTACTCTACATATACCTAAGGGGAGGGGGGGTTACTCTACATGTACCTATGGGGAAGGGGAGGGGGGGTTACTCTACATGTACCTATGGGGAAAGGGAGGGGGGGTTACTCTACATATACCTATGGGGAAGGGGAGGGGGGTTACTCTACATATACCAATGGGGAAGGGAAGGGGGGGTTACACTACATATACCTATAGGGGAGGGGGGGTTACTCTACATATACCTATGGGGAAGGGGAGGGGGGTTACTCTACATATACCAATGGGGAAGGGAAGGGGGGGTTACTCTACATATACCAATGGGGAATGGGAGGGGGGGTTACTCTACATATACCTATAGGGGAGGGGGGTTACTCTACATATACCTATGGGGAGGGGGGTTACTCTACATATACCTATGGGGAGGGGGGAGGTTACTCTACATATACCTATAGGGGAGGGGGGTTACTCTACATATACCTATGGGGAAGGGGAGGGGGGGTTACTCTACATATACCTATGGGGAAGGGGAGGGGGGGTTACTCTACATATACCTATGGGGAAGGGGAGGGGGGTTACTCTACATATACCAATGGGGAAGGGAAGGGGGGGGGTTACTCTACATATACCAATGGGGAATGGGAGGGGGGGTTACTCTACATATACCTATAGGGGAGGGGGGTTACTCTACATATACCTATGGGGAGGGGGGTTACTCTACATATACCTATGGGGAGGGGGGAGGTTACTCTACATATACCTATAGGGGAGGGGGGTTACTCTACATATACCTATGGGGAAGGGGGGGGGGTTACTCTACATATACCTATGGGGAAGAGGGGGGGTGTAGCTGCATATACATATGGGAAAGAGGGGGGTGTAACTGCATATACATATGGGAAAGAGGGGGGTGTAGCTGCATATACCAATGAGGAAGGTAATTCTGCCTATACCTATGGGGAAAGGGGAGGAAAGGAGGGGGGGTAACTGCCTATATCAATGGGGAAGAGGGGGGGGGGGGTAACTCTGCCTATACCAATGGGGAAGAGGGGGGTAACTCTGCATATACCAATTGGGAAGAGTGGGGGGGGGGGAATCTGCCTATACCTATGGGAAAAAAGGGGTTTAACTCTGCCTATACCTATGGGAAACGGGGGGAGTTTTTTTTTTTTTTTAACTCTGCCTATACCTACGTGAAAAGGGGGTGGGGGGACTCTGCTGCCTATACCTAAGGAGAAAGGGGGGTTAACTCTGTTGCCTATACCTACAGGGAAGGGGGGCTACCTAACTTTATACCTGGATGCCTAACTACTTACCTACATACCCAGCTACCTAACTATGTACATACCTGGCCTTCATACATGGCTGCCCAACTACCTAGCTAGCCCCTGATCTACCTACCTAGTTACCTATTTACCTGGCTACCTACCTACCCGTTTACTGTGCAGGACACCAAGGAGGGCATTATTACAGTTTGTGGGTCTATAGATGGAAAGATTGTAGAGGAGGGCACTGGAAAAATGCAGAGTCTGACATGTTTTTCCTGCACATGTTAATAGATCCACATGGCGGTCTTATCCAGACGGAGAAGAAAAGGAAAGAGGACGCCGCTGATCAGAAAAGACGTAATTGTGAGTCCCAAAATGTAACTGTAATCACTTATATGGTATACACATCTTGTGCACAGCTGATATCTACCGCCATATGGTCCTGTATATAATCACTTATACAGATCCTTTTATAGTATACTGGTCTGTGTATAGTGGTTTTATTCAGTACAGTATGGCGGTATTATCGAGTTATTGTGTGGTGGTATATATTTACTCCTTGTATACCAGTATTATTGGTCTTGGAAATTTATCTATGTTAACCCCTTAAGGACTCAGGGTTTTTCCGTTTTTGCACTTTCGTTTTTTCCTCCTTACCTTTTAAAAATCATAACCCTTTCAATTTTCCACCTAAAAATCCATATTATGGCTTATTTTTTGCGTCGCCAATTCTACTTTGCAGTGACATTAGTCATTTTACCCAAAAATGCACGGCGAAACGGAAAAAAAAATCATTGTGCGACAAAATCGAAAAAAAACCGCCATTTTGTAACTTTTGGGGGCTTCCGTTTCTATTCAGTGCATATTTCGGTAAAAATTACACCTTATTATTATTCTGTAGGTCCATACGGTTAAAATGATACCCTACTTATATAGGTTTGATTTTGTCGCACTTCTGGAAAAAATCATAACTACATGCAGGAAAATTTATACGTTTAAAAATGTCATCTTCTGACCCCTATAACTTTTTTATTTTTCCACGTACGTGGCGGTATGAGGACTCATTTTTTGCGCTGTGATCTGAAGTTTTTATCGGTATGTTTTTTTGTTTTGATCGGACTTTTTGATCACTTTTTATTCATTTTTTAATGTTATAAAAAGTGACCAAAATACGCTTTTTTGGACTTTGGAATTTTTTTGCGCGTACGCCATTGACCGTACGGCTTAGTTAATGATATATTTTTATAGTTCGGACATTTACGGCAATACCACATATGTTTATTTATTTATTTTTTTACACTGTTTTATTTTTTTTATGGGAAAAGGGGGGTGATTCAAACTTTTATTAGGGAAGGGGTTAAATGACCTTTATTAACACTTTTTTTTTGCAGTGTTATAGGTCCCATAGGGACCTATAACACTGCACACACTGATCTCTCATCCTGATCACAGGCGTGTATTAACACGCCTGTGATCAGCATTATCGGCGCTTGACTGCTCCTGCCTGGATCTCAGGCACGGAGCAGTCATTCGTCAATCGGACACCGAGGAGGCAGGTAAGAGCCCTCCCGGTGTCCGATCAGCTGTTCGGGACGCCGCGATTTCACCGCGGCGGTCCCGAACAGCCCGACTGAGCAGCCGGGATACTTTCAGTTTCACTTTAGAAGCGGCGCTTCTAAAGGGTTAATACCCTGTGGTATTAGCCGCGGGTCCCGGCCGTTGATTAGCGCCGGGACCGACGCGATATGATACGGGATCGCGGCGCGATCCCGCTTCATATCGCGGGAGCCGGCGCAGGACGTAAATATACGTCTTGCGTCGTTAAGGGGTTAAAGTGTTTCTTATACATATAAATTTTAGTTTATTGTGTGTGGGGTTTAGGTGGAATAGGGGCGTGGCAGAAGATTGACAAGCTGCAGAGTCTAGTAGGGGCCCTTGCTTTTTTTTGGTCTGAGTGTTGTCAGTCTGCTCCTGGGAGGGGGTGTAATTAAGAAGGGGGGGAAGGAGGGGGGTGTAATTAAGGGGGGGGGGTGCGGGTGGGGGGGTGCCAAACAAAGGGTCCGCCCCGGGTGCCAAATGCTCTAGTTACGCCCCTGCTTAGGAGGCTCCAAGGTGCATCTGCCGCAGTATTAGAGACCAGTATTATAATTGGTACTGGGGCCCTGTTGCAGATTTTGCATTGGGGCCCAGAAGATACACCTCTGAGTGGTGCAATACTTTATTTTTTTATTTTACTCACAAACTCTGTCTCCGGCATAATACCCAGAGGGACGTTTGCACAAAACTTTCTGATGAAGTGAAAATCACCCAGCACTAAGTCCATCTATAGGTCACTGAAGAGATAAATATTTTTTCTCTGTCTAAGATGAAACTCTTGTAGCTGAGGACTTGAACAGGACAGTAACTTGCTTGCAGCAGGTTCTATATGGAACTGGATTTTTCCTAGCAGAAACAAAGCTAGGATATGTTACTAAACGTATTGCCTGGTCTACTGAGCAAGAGCAGAGCTGGAAGACATCTGGGAGATCTAGACTGGTTTGGGTCCATACCTTTCTCCTGGAAGAGGAGACTGGATTAGGGACTCTTCCCACAGCCATAGGCTTGGGGAGCATCATGTGACCAAGGCATAATTCATCTGCTAAATGTAACCTTTACATTCTTGTTTGGTCTTAATGCAATGCATAAAAACAGTTTTGCAATATAAATTACTAATTTACAAGTCATAAAACTGAAATCGACTAAAGTAGTACTCTCCATACTGTGGACCTCTCAGATGTTACTGTTGGCTGTCTGGGCATGCTGGAAGTTGTAGTTTTGAAACATCTTGAGGTTCTCCATTTGAAGGCCACTGGTCTAAAGGTAAGAGCCTTGGTTTAATGTACTGAAGTTAACCCTTGTTCTTCCAGGCTTTGGAGAGTCTGTACTTTGCGGGCACTTCATGTGAATACTTTTCACAATTGCCTGGCCAGAAAATGCATTCTCTACAAGATAGCTCATCTTCAATACTTTCAAATGTAATCAGTAAATCTGTTCCTTCAGTAAATGATCCAGCATTTCAAAGGATTATTGCACCTACCCATAAGACTTCACATTTAAGACCAACAAAAGAAATCTTGGAAAACAATGAATAGGGAACTTGTGGATGGGTTGTTGAAAGTATTTTTCACTACGCAAGGAAACAAGCCATAAACCAAAGTAGATTGTGATATATGACGAGAGCTGTTGTACTAAAAAATCACGACTAAACAGGAAGTTTTCTCATGCTGTAAGGGGACTGGAATTTTGTGAGCGGTTACCGCAAGTGACCTAAGGAATTAGGACTTCCACAGTTACGCACATCTAGAATTAGTCTAAGAAGGGCTTACAGAAAATGTTCTCAACCACATTGCTTCAAATAATTACATCTGACAACTTTCTCCAATGTGATTATTCCGGCCTATCTGCAGAAGTACTTTAACATTTTAGTGTATTAAGTACCTAAATGTATCCTACATATAGAAATATCCCAAGCAACAATAGAAGGCAGAATGTATAGTAACTGCACAGCCTGAAGGTGCCCCATACATGGATGTGAGCCAGCCGAGCCCACCAATGTCAACATGAATGTCTATCTAATGTGTAAAGGGGTTTCCCAGTTCTTCTCCCAATGGGGGTTGTTGGGGTGAAAGAAGGATTTTACCATACTAAATCCTTTGTGTCAGAGGTAAATGAGTCTTCCCAAAGAAGTCTGAAAATACATACTTGGTTCCTATATGGAGAAGTCAGGAAAAATAGTTTTTAAGTTTTGGCCAACCACTATCTAAAGTGTACGGGTAGCCTAAAGGGGTTATCCAGCCGAAAAAAACATTTACCTTCATCCAGCTCAAAGAAACATGAAGCGGCACGGCTGCAACCCACCAATAAACCTCAGCTGGAGAGACGAGCGGGTCCTCAGAATAAGTGAGAGTCCCGGAGGTGCTAGGATAAATGTCAGAGAAACAATTTAATATAATAAAATGTGTAGCATACAAAAAGTCTCCCGTACTCACCGCATCAGCAGTTCTCTCATGGCTCAATCTCGAAACCTTCCATAGACGAGATGACAGGACTGGCATGGGGCACTCAGTGGCGACTGCCGGTGGTTTCGCACAGTATAAAGCGCATTATACTACACGAAACCCCTGACCGTCGCCTCTGGGCACCTACGCCAGTCCTGTCATCCCATCCATGGAAGGTTTCGAGACCGAGCCGTGAGAAATCTGCCGATGCGGTGAGTGCGGGATACTTTTTGTATGCTACACAGTTTATTTACCTTCATCCACGCATAAATGTCTGATCGATTGGGCCCGACCACTTGGAGGTCCCACGATCTCCAGAATGAGGCCCAACTCTCCTAGCTGCATGGAGTGGCAAACTACACATGCTTTTTGGGAGCGCCAGACATCCTAGAGCCCTGTACTTGGGTATCTCAAGTGCTCCCATAGACAATTCTATGGAAAAGCCAGGGCTCCATTGTGGAGATCGTTTGGGGTCCCAACAATCAGACACTATCCCATATCCTGTGGATAGGGGATAAGGTTTTCTTTTGGCTTGCTCATAGGACATAGGTAAAAATGTTGATTGACTCAAGAAAACTCTTGCCCATCTGTGATAGTAGGTTTCATGATCTTGTGACCCCCATTATCTCTACTTGAACAGATGGTTGATTCCCATTGTTTGTCAACATTGTAGAGTCTGTGTGGTTAGTACTGCCCCTAAGGGGATGTTTTCTCTTGTGTCTGGGATTATATACACAAGGCACATATGTTTCATGGAATTCAGAAGGAAAACAATCACGGTATGTTTCATCAGACTATGAATTATGGAAGTATTCTCCTTTTAGAGGCCTATAGCTCTGTAATTCAGAGACTGTGTGCTGCTATACATGTCTGTGTGTACACTTTAATTCCATAGACCAAATCATTGGCAGTAGCCGACCAAATGCTACTATAGAACATGCCCCACTCTCCTAGAAATGTAAATCAGATAATAGTGAACAGGTTGAATACTCTATAAATGCCATGATTTATTTCCTTTCTATACAGCAGCATTGCTCTCCTAACTCTAGGCTGAATGACTGTAGTACAATTCCCTATAATGTTCATAAAGTACAGAATAAACGGAAGATAAACAGCGTGGGATTTGTGGGGATCTATCTGTAAAATGTTCTGAATACTTCCCATTGCACAATAATCATTTTCAGATGATTTGGAAGATTCCTCTGACAAGTAAATTGTGTTTCCTAACACAGAGACAGAGCGCATAGCACAGAGAAGTGGAAATTATTACAGTCTAATCCCTTTTATGCATTAGATCTAAATAGCAGTGGATTCTGTGACAATTAATAACAAGCTAAAAACACCATAACGGAATAAGATTTTTTATAATTAAATTATGGACTAATATATCAGGCATCGTACAATGCTATGCACTGCTTCTGGAACAATGTTTGATAAAGCCTGCTGGCATGTAATTCTTAGGTTTTATGCACTCTCTTTATAACATAATGCTATCTAGGCCCCAGTAGGGTATAATGTACATGGATCAAATTGTGAAGGATTGCCTTCTATGTACTCAGATGTCCTTTCATTGTCTCCTTTAATTTGTCTCTTTGGACCTTCACAATCTCCCAGTCCAGCCCATAGGCCATCACAGTTGGTAGCAAGCATACAAGCAAAACTGGTGGCAGTCCAATGTCTTGGTGCATGCTGCTGTTTGGCAAGTGCTAAAGCCTTTAGATCTGACACTTTAGGGTTTAAAGGGGTTCTCCACCATAAGGTGATCTTAGTGCGTACCTGGCAGACGGTAATGGATGTGCTTAGGAAGTCTAGGACAAATACCGTATATTAAGATAAAGCCAAAAATGGTGTACGTTTACACCCAATTTTAGATTGTATGATTGATATTAGGACAGTCTAAAATCTGAAAATGCTTCTTTTAAAGAGTTATCCAGTGTTTCACAACTGACATTTAATGTGAAAATGTGCAAGATAATGCATCATGGGCGTAAAAACCCTCAGGCAGAATATAAAAAAATGTGATACAGTCCTAACCTCAAGAAAGGGATTTAGGAGTCATTATTTCAAAACACTTAAAGGTAGGCAGACAATGCTATGGAGCAGCAGGAAATGTTAGCAGAATGCTTTAGTGTATGGGGAGAGGTATTAGCAGTAGAGAGAGTAATTCTCAGGGGTGTATAGAGAGAGGTATTAGCAGTAGATGAATGTGATCATGGGTGTGTAGAGAGAGGTAGAAGTAGTAGAGAGGAAAGTGCTCATGGGTGTATAGGGAGAGGTATAAGCAGAAGAAAGAGTAAAGTGCTCATGGGTGTATTGGGAGAGGTATAAGCAGAAGAAAGAGTAAAGTGCTCATGGGTGTATTGGGAGAGGTATAAGCAGTACAGAGGGAAGTGGTAGTATAGAGAGGTATTAGCAGTAGAGAAAAGTGCTCATTGGTGTATAGGAAGAGGTATTATCAGTAGATGGAGAAAAGTGCTCATGTCACTGGTGAAACCTCACTTGGAGTATTGTGTGCAGTACTGAAGATCATATCTCCAGAAGGATATAGATACTCTAGAGAGAGTTCAGAGAAGATACTAAACTAGTACATGGATTGCAGGATAAAACGTACCAGGAAAGATTAAAGGACCTTAACATGTATAGAAGAAAGAAGAGACAGATGGGATATGATAGAGACTTTTAAATACATAAAAAGAATCAATACGGTAAAGGAGGAAAGGAAGTTTGAAAGAAGAAAAACTACCACACAAGGACACAGTTATAAATTAGAGGGGAAAGATTTCTGCAGTAATATCAGGATGTATTACTTTACCGAGAGAGTAGTGGATGCATGGAATCGCCTTCCTGCAGAAGTGGTAACTGCAAATACAGTGAAGGAGTTTAAGACATAAAGCTATCCTTCATATATGATAGGGATAAGCATTAGGCTATCCTTCATATAAGATAGGGATAGGCATAAAGCTATCCTTCATATAAGATAGGGATATGTGTAAGACTATCCTTCATATAAGATAGGAATAGACATAAGGTTATCCTTCATATAAGATAGGGATAGGTGTAAGACTGTCCTTCATATAAGAGAGGGATATGCATAAGGCTATCCTTCATATAAGATAGGGATAGGTGTAAGACTATCCTTCACATAAGATAGGGATAGACATAAAGCTATCCTTCATATAAGATAGGGATAGGGATAGGTATAAGGCTATCCTTCATATAAGATAGGAATAGACAAAATACTAATCATAGTATTCAGAATTTTGGACAGACTAGATGGGCAGAACGGTTCTTTGGTTCTTATCTGCCAAACATTCTATATTTATACAAAATCTAACATGGGGCTGGGGGAAAATATATATTTCTTAAAACTGTACTTACCTAGCCCTGCTCCCCTGCTTCTGTCCAATCCCCGATCTACTTTCTTCTTCCTGCTTTCAAGACCAGAGCTTGTTTCAGGACCTGTCGGCGCATCCACTCCCTGGTCATGACTGGACACCACTGCAGCCAGTGATTAGGAGCTGTAAACATGAGCTGCAGGGGACATGGGGCTTGATATGTATGGCTTTTATTCTATGTCCACCACAGCATTATATTAGTTTTTGTAAAACCCTAGATAACCCCCTTAATAGTGTTGGTACAAGTCACTAGAAAATTTTTATTTTTTATTTTTTTTTGGTGTATGAAATGCCAGTCTTAATAAATGTATGCCAAAGTATACATAAAACTGGGAACCCAAGTCCAGGTGAACGTGCTATTATATTTCTATGTAATTCTGAAAACACAAGACACATCCATTGCAGCCCGCACCGAGCTGCTGCAACATTCAGTCTACGACCTTTTAATAGACTGCAGGCTTCTAAAGTTTCCGTAGGCAATTTAAGACAAAAGTCCCATTTAGAGCATGAGGGATTATTGCAGTAACCAGCACAATGATTTTAATCAGGGAATATTGTTTCTAAGTGGAGTTACTCTTAAAAGGACATGAAACACGAGTTAAACCTACGTGAAAATCATCCTCGCTGCAGTTTGTCATTTGTCAAAGCAATCAGCCTCTTCTCGGGATACATAGAACAACCATGAGACCGCTACTTCTTATCGGCGTTCGGTTACAAACTTATTGAGCTGGCTCCTTGCCACCCACTTGTATTCAAACCACTACAGGCTGATAATAAGACGTTAGCAATGCTTTGAAGGGGCGAGCGCACAAGAGTGGCTGCAATCGCTTGGCCTGGGAAATCAACGTCCTGCCCCAAAATGTGCAGGTGCGGTACGTGCTAAATTTATGCACCAGATTACGAATGGAACGAAGCACCATAAAATATGTATCAACATAACACGCCTTGATGTTCCAAAGGGCTGCTCGCTCGCACGACCACCCAGGATTCCTTGTCAGGTGTAGGACTTGTATTAAATATAGCATTTAGCTGATGGCTCCTAATGACTCTTTGAAATTAATCTCTGTTTACTGGGACTTGCCAATAAACGTATGGAGATCCTGCACGTGTTTTTCCTGGCCTGGGATTCTGGCCATAGTCACTTCTGTTGAAAGATTTGCTTACATCCAAAAGCCATTAATGAGGTATAATAAATCTATAGATCTTCATTTCTACCTCCTCGTATTAGCTTTGTTAGAGCTCACAAAATAAAAAATAAAATTAAAGCTTGTGCTAAAACCATACATTTCTTAGTTATAGCAGCCCCTCACCACCCCAGCGTAGATGTATGAATGTATAAGCAAAGCTCCATTTGGGGCCACTTTAAAGTGAAATTTTGCATAAGTTGTAAAATGGACACACTGGGGGCCATGTAGCGTTAAACAACAGTTAAAAGGGTACTCCAACATTTGCAAAAGTCAATGATTGACAGTCTTCTTTTTATGAGCATGTATACGGAGATAGCTCTCAATCACTGATAAAAACTGCCCACTGGGCTCTCAATCCCAGGATGAGAAACTAAAAGATATAATAATTCTATTTACACTAAACCGCGGAGCTAAGGAGTCCAGTGGGTGGCCTCACTCAATAATTTACATCTTTCCTTGAATGAGCATGTGTACAGAGACAGCTGTCAATCCCTGATAAGAACTGCCCACTGGACTCTTTGGCCAAGAATGAGAAACTAAAAGTTATATTTATTATATTTAAACAAAGCTGAGGAGCTAAGGAGTCCAGTGGGCGGCCTCACTCTATGATTGACATCCTTTCTTATATGAGCATGTCTACAGGGATAGCTGTCAATTACGGATTAGAACTGCCCACTGGACTCTTAAGCCTAGAATGAGAAAATTAATGTTATATTCATTATATTTACACAAAACCTTGGAGCTAAGGAGTTCATCGGGCAGCCTCACTTAGTGTTTGACATCATTCCTTGTATAAGCATGTATATAGGGATAGCTGTCAATCACTGATTAGCTTGACACCAAAAGAAGGAACCCTGAAGGTTCCAGGGCATTAAATCATAAACAACTTTAAGGGGTGACCCCATGGCAGGGAAAACCCTTACAGAACCCCCCATAAAATAGTAATGTTTATTGTATGCTGTTTAAAATTGGTACCCTCCAAAAACAGTGTGAAAATTATCAGCGGCATGTAAGTGGTTAATTTGGGAGAGTAATTTGACTTCTCCTCTCTGGGGATAATGTGCTGGCCTTATTCACACACTGTTCTTGTGCACTCTTGGCTATGCACTGGATATGACAGCACTATATCCCTACTAATATATACCTGAGGCCGGAGATGCGGGGCCGTATGCACGCAGGAGACTAGAACACATCCAGCTACGTCACAGACAGATAATGCTTTTCATTGGCACAGTACTTCACGCAAGACAGGGGTGCGGATAACAATGATTGGTATAGTGTGGAGCAGGAAGTGGCGAAAATAAGAAGTTATATACTGATATACTCGAGTATAAGCCGAGTTTTTCAGCACCATTTTTCGTGCCGAAAACGTCCCCCTCGACTTGTACACGAGTGATGGGGGAAAAAAAATAGCAGGCATACCGGTGGGGATGGGCCGGGCCATCCATCGTCGCCCATTTATGCTGCAGGGACTGTCCGACTTCCAGTGGGGAAGGTGAGCCGGTCCGGGCCGTCCATCTTGACCAGGAGGCACTCTTCTCCGCTCCGGGCCGGCCCTGGACTAGTAACGCTGCATTGATGCTGCCGGGCAGGGACGTCCGTGTGCAGCAGACGTCCGTGATGTCAGGGGTGTCCCTACGCGGCGGCGTCAATGCAGCGTCACTAGTCCGGGGCCAGCCCGCAGCGGAGAAGAGGGCCTCTCGGTCAAGATGGATGGCCTGAACCGGCTCACCCTCCCCACTAGAAGTCGGACGGTCCCTGCAGCAACGTTGGACGGCTGCTAGGGAAGGACCGGCAGAGCTGCATCTGGGGAGGTGAGTAGAGAACAAGAGAGTGGGGTCTGGATGATGACAGGGGGGTATGAGGGGCATCTGGATAATGATAGGGGGGTAAGGGGGATCTGTATGATGAGGGGATGAGGGGGGGTCTGGATGATGACAGAAGGGATGAGGGGGGGTCTGGATGATGACAGTGGGATTCGGGATCATGACAGAGGAGGGCGGAATGATGAACGGGGGGGGGGGGAATGATGATGGGGGGGATGATGTATTTCCCACCCTAGGCATTTACTCGAGTCAATAGGTTTTCCTGGGTTTTTGGGGTGAAATTAGGGGCCTCGGCTTATATTCGGAGCGGCGAATACTCGAGTATATACGCTAAACCAGATCGCAGCGTCCTGAGAAGCAGTAGCCCTTGACAAAGCTGTTTCGTCAGCGAAACGTCGGAGAGGTTCATGTTTTAACACAGCGGCATAGTGGTATTTAATAGTAGGGATATAGTGCTGTCATATCCAGTGTGTAGCCAGGAGCGCACAAGAAAAGTGTCTGAATAAGACCAGCACATTATCCCCAGAGAGGAGAAGTCAAATTACTCTCCCAGATTAACCACTTACATACCGCTGATAATTTTAACATTGTTTTTGGAGGGTACCAATTTTAAACAGCATACAATAAACATTACTATTTTATAAGGGTTTCTAGTAAGGGTTTTTCCTGCCAGAGGGTCACCCCTTAAAGGTTGTTTATAATCACTGATTAGAACCGCCCACTGGACTCCTAATCCCATTCAAGAAGTTACAAGTTATACTCAACCCCCCCCCCCCCACACACACACACAAAATGATATTTCAGCTCTTCCTTTTCTATAGCAGTGGTCTCCAAACAGTGGCCCTCTAGATATTGCTAAACTACAACTCCCACCATGCCCGGACAGCCAACGGCTGTCCGGGCATGGTGGGAGTTGTAGTACAGTTTGGAGACCACTGCTCTATAGCATGGTGCTTAAAGATCAGACAGCTTGGTCAATATGGCAGCTGCCATTCCCAGCCCCCAGCCTCCGCTGGTTGCATACAGTAGACATAGTTTCTGAAACATACATGTTGCAAAATCCATTGTGTGTGTGTGAATTGCGCCATATGACTCAACCACATAAAGAAACAGAACTTCTTTGCAAAAAGTTGTAACAATTCCACATATTTGAAAGCCTTTCCCCTCTGACGCTCCTCAGAACGAAGTTACTTGGAAGGGGATCTGAGTTATGTTATAAAACAAATACCATTATTAGCACCACTCATCATTGTTAATCTGACAAAACAATTCATGTCCCCGCGCACATTCCACAGAGTGCAAACAACCAAGAAAAATGCTGAAGCAGAATGAAAAAAATGGAAATATGTTTCACTCAGATATCATGTCTGAATCTTCCTCTCTTCATTTGCAGCCAACAATAATCAGCGTTGAGGACGGGCTCTATTTTTATTTCCATCGCAACTTTTTTGGGGGAAGGAAAAAAGGGAGAAAAAAAAGAGAAGAAAAAAAAACAATTAAAGCGGTTTAGCCTTTGTCATTGCTTACAAATTACTTCATTCTTGACAGGGAATATATTTTTAGTTGGGGCTCTTTTTGACTTGCCAGTGTGCTTGAAATATGTGTTTCAGAAAGAAGTCAAGGCCATCGTAATACATAAATGATAAAGGATTTTCGCTTCAAATCTTGCCATCCGTTTCAAGAATTTGTTTCATTAGAGTCAAGAATTGGGCCGTTTAGGCCTTTTACAGCTGACTCAAAATCATGGTCTGCTGCATTATCCAGTCCACTAAAATAGTGCATGTGGCCCAAATGTTGGCTCCATTCGGACTAATAAAATTAAAGGCATCTGTTATCCTCGGGTACAGTATCTGTATTCGTGTGACAGGAACCTTAAAGGGGTATTCCAGTGAAAAACTCTATATATTTTTTTTCATATCAACTGGCTCCAGAAAGTTAAACAGATTTGTAAATTACTTCTATTAAAAAATCTTAATCCTTCCAGTAGTTATCAGCTGCTGAAGTTGAGTTGTTCTTTTCTGTCTGACAACAGTGCTCTCTGCTGACACCTCTGTTTGTCTCGGGAACTGTCAAGAGTAGGAGCAAATCCCCATAGAAAACCTCTCCTTCTCTGGACAGTTCCTGAGACAGACAGAGATGTCAGCAGAGAGCACTGTTGTCAGACAGAAAAGAACAACTCAACTTCAGCAGCTGATAAGTACTGTAAGGATTAAGATTTTTTAATAGAAGTAATTTACAAATCTGTTTAACTTTCTGGAGTCAGTTGATATTAAAAAAAAAATGTTTTTTTTACTGTGAACCTAGCTTAAGGCTTGGGCTGGGTTCACACTTTGAAATTTCCTTCTGGACAAAATCCGTCCCAAGATTCTGAGTGTGGTCAGTGCCGACTGAATAAAAATCAGTTAGGACCGCATGGACATTGCCGTCCCTATAGATGGCAATGTCTGTGGAGCAGGTTCAATGTTCTGGTTGAATTTTTCAAGCGGATTTTCCAGGTGGAGCGTCTGCCTTGAGAACTCTGCAGTGTGCACTGTAATCCACACCAAAGTGGCATAAGCCTGGGTTCATTAAAGGGAGGCTAACCAATCAGCATTTATAAGCTACAAATACAATGAATAAATGAATCAGAAACTAAATGAACCAGTAACTTAAACTAGACCAGAACAGTGCATTAGAAAACACAGTGAGTATGCTGCAAAGAAATGAACAGAGCATACGCTATAATCCACACCATAGTGCAGGGTTCTTTAAAGGGACACTAACCAATTAGGTAATCTACTCTGAACTAGCACTGGGCAATGATCAGTTTATAGCAACTGACTCACACAAACTAATAGATGGGAAAAGACAAAGTAGCAGGATGACTTTTGCTATCCAAAAAACCCTGTGGTGGTGCTGTAGGTTGCAGGTTGTTCTACAAATTACTAGCTGGGTGTCACAGCACCAGCATACCCTGTGACTGGCTTACTGCCAGGGGGAAAAAAAATAGGTTGTACAACGTGGGGAACCTCTTTAGATTTTGTCAGCATGTTGGGTAAAAGAATGTAATCAAATAATGTCCGACATCTCCAGCTATGGAGCAGATGAGCCAACAAGTGGGGACATTACTGACCTGCAGAGTCCAGAGCTTCACCAAGTATTAGATCATAAAGAGCAGCCAACTTTTCTATACTTCATAAACTATCTTTCTCACTTCTGGATTGATCAATCACATGACTTTAAGCCAATGGCCATAAATATTTTAATGTATTGATTTACAGTGTTGCTAATAGTAGGAATTATCCTGCCATTTTGAGTTTTGTCTACTGTCTCACAGCTGATCTCTTGCTCTGGACCAGTTGTTGGTGACTGCTCGGCTCAGGACAAAATCTTAATTTGCTAGAATCTCTTTAATGAATCATGAATTTGTAGATCTTTACGTATTATAGTGCTTGCTCTGTGCGTTTGCTTCCAGTGTTCTTTGTGTTTTCTATGCTTAGTTCTAGTCTAGTTTTTCCCTAGTTTCTCCATTTTTTCCCTTGAATCTGTATATTTTAGTGACGGCAGTAAGTTTACCTGTTTCCTTAGTTCCTGTGTTCTTGTTTACTGCTCTGCCTTGCTCTTGTCCTGTGTACACTTGTTTTTCTGCCAGAGACCTTGTAGACCACATGGATAGTTGTAGGGACAGTAAGGCTTAGTGGTATTTGGTTAGTTTAGTGTACAGGAAAAGATTAGGGATAGCTTACTGAGGTCAACTCTTTAATCTTCTTGATCATCTTCTGCCACATCCTCATCATTTGTTTGTGCCATTATCCATCCCATCATGTGGTTCCTGTTGTCTATTGTTGCGTTTCTATTCTTATTCTTCTTACCTGTCTGTATTGATATGAGCTTGTATGCTGTTTTTTTTCTTGCAAATGTTTATCATCCAATTAGGGTTATTTAGTTAAAAAAAAGACATCTTTGGGGCGACCTAATAACTATGTATAAATATATCAAGTGACAGCATCTTTCCCATGATCTATTTATACCCAGAACTGTATCTATAACAAGTGGATAGGCAGGAAAAAATGTCTATGCCCACACAGAAAAAGATTCTTTACTGTAAGAGCAGTGAGAAAGTGGTCATGGTGAACTCAATAAAATAATTCAAAGGCTGCCGACAGTCCAAGGCTCTCCAGCCATGCTGGGAGTTGTAGTTTGGCAACAGCTGGAGGCAATCTGGTAGAGAAACACTGCACTAATCTCTGGAGAAGGAATTATTACCCCTAAAATGAGGACAATTGGCTTCCATCTCATGGTTTTTTTTTTTTTTTTACTTCTGGATCAACTCAATAGGACAAAGTTCTCCAAACTGTGGCCCCCAGCTATTGCAAACTACAACCATTGGCTGTCTGGGCATGCTGGGCATTGTAGTTTGCCAACACCTCTACAGTTTGGAGAACTGGATGTCTATTTTCATCCTTACAAACTATGTAATTTACCTCTACTGGAGCTATCTGAGTACTGGGAGCCACAGTTAGGGCCCAGAAAAGGAGACTACAGTAGATGATCAGTTCTATCACATAGTGACCAGCGAGTGTAACTACACACAGTCAATTGTTTGCCAGTCCTATGTGCTCCACTGCGGATTCTACATGACAATATGACTGAGAACGTCTCCTGTCAGTACATTAATATCGGTAGCCCTGACAATCGCTGAAAGTTAAGCTAACAGAGAAGTCTCTTTGTGTTTCTTATTTAAATCATTTGTTATTTTAAACACAGCAAAGAAGCTTTATAAAGAATGTAATAGGATTGCCAATAGACTTTTTCTTTTTTTTTTTATAACTGCAGCTGTGGTCGGTGTGGTTTCGTATGGGTGGATCAGAAATAAAACTGAGTCTTCCTTCCTGAGGGACAGCAGAAAAAAGGGCCCACATGAGTGTCATGTCTAGCCTCCTGCTTTTTGGTGTGTATGTGTGTGTCAGACCTGGCTTTAAGTCAACCAAGTTCCAAACTCCTTATGGAAAATGTGCAGTTTATACCGTCTCTCAAGTAATGTGAACAGGCATGTACAAATCACACTGTAAATTCACACTGCCTTAAAGTCCACTGATGTCACCACACCCAGCTGTTTTTCTTATTTTATTGTCTGAATCACTTTACGCGGCGTGCAGTTCAGGGGAACACCAAATGAGTCATGGATGTGCACTGGATTGAAGGTGAGTCAACACGCAAGAGCCATAAAAGGAGAAATGTCCGGAACAAGGTGAAAACAAAAACAAGTAATGAACAAAATTACAATGTACATTGATAAATCCTTCAGACCCTAAAAATTTTTCCCAGTTTGTTATGATGAAAAAAAAAATGTTTCCCCCATCATTCTGCCCCGGAAGACACCACCCTGTCTATACAAAGTATCACAGCTGACAACATATATCAGAGCAAAAACCAAGCCATGAGGGGGAAAGAACTGCTTTTAGAGCTCAGAGGCAGGATTGTGAGATGGCACAGTTCTAGAGAAGGGGACAAAAACACTTCTGCTGAACTGAAAGAGCTTAGTGGTCTCCATAATTCTTACTTGTAAGAAGAAGGAACAACTAGGACTCTTCTGAGAGCTGCCCCCCCCCTCCCTCCGCACCAAATTAAGTAAACAGGGGAGAAAGGCTTTGGTAAGAGAGGAGACCAAGAACCCAATGGTCGTTATGGTTGAGCTCCAAAGATCCTGTGTGCAGAAGTAAGTTCCAGAAGGTACAGACCCATTACGGCACAATCTGGGCTTTGTGGCAGTGTAGTCAGAATGAAGCCTCTCCATGAAAGGACAATCAGACTGAGAAACAATATTTTCTTTGATGAAACCAAGATTGAAGTTTTAGGTCTCAATTCTAAGTGTCACGTCTGGAGGAAACCAGGCACTGCCCATCACTTGCCCAATACCATCCCTACAGTGATCATGGTGGGGACAGCATCATGTCTGGAGGAAACCAGGCACTGCCCATCACCTGCCCAATACCATCCCTACAGTGATCATGGTGGGGGCAGCATCATGTCTGGGGGAAACCAGGCACTACCTATCACCTGTCCAATACCATCCCTACAGTGATCATGGTGGGGGCAGCATCATGTCTGGAGGAAACCAGGCACTGCCCATCACCTGCCCAATACCATCCCTACAGTGATCATGGTGGGGGCAGCATCATGTCTGGGGGAAACCAGGCACTGCCCATCACCTGCCCATAACCATCCCTACAGTGATCATGGTGGGGGCAGCATCATGTCTGGAGGAAACCAGGCACTGCCCATCACCTGCCCAATACCATCCCTACAGTGATCATGGTGGGGGCAGCATCATGTCTGGAGGAAACCAGGCACTGCCCATCACCTGCCCAATACCATCTCTACAGTGATCATGGTGGGGGCAGCATCATGTCTGGAGGAAACCAGGTACTGCCCATCACCTGCCCAATATCATCCCTACAGTGATCATGGTGGGGGCAGCATCATGTCTGGAGGAAACCAGGTACTGCCCATCACCTGCCCAATACCATCCCTACAGTGATCATGGTGGGGGCAGCATCATGTCTGGAGGAAACCAGGCACTGCCCATCACCTGCCCAATACCATCCCTACAGTGATCATGGTGGGGGCAGCATCATATCTGGAGGAAACCAGGCACTGCCATCACCTGCCCAATACCATCTCTACAGTGATCATGGTGGGGGCAGCATCATGTCTGGAGGAAACCAGGTACTGCCCATCACCTGCCCAATACCATCCCTACAGTGATCATGGTGGGGGCAGCATCATATCTGGAGGAAACCAGGCACTGCCATCACCTGCCCAATACCATCTCTACAGTGATCATGGTGGGGCAGCATCATGTCTGGGGGAAACCAGGCACTGCCCATCACCTGCCCAATACCATCCCTACAGTGATCATGGTGGGGGCAGCATCATGTCTGGAGGAAACCAGGCACTGCCCATCACCTGCCCAATACCATCCCTACAGTGATCATGGTGGGGGCAGCATCATGTCTGGAGGAAACCAGGCACTGCCCATCACCTGCCCAATACCATCCCTACAGGGATCATGGTGGGGGCACCATCATGTCTGGGGGAAAACAGGTACTGCCCATCACCTGCCCAATACCATCCCTACAGTGATCATGGTGGAGGCAGCATCATGTCTGGAGGAGACCAGGCACTGCCCATCACCTGCCCAATACCATCCCTACAGTGATCATGGTGGAGGCAGCATCATGTCTGGAGGAGACCAGGCACTGCCCATCACCTGCCCAATACCATCCCTACAGGGATCATGGTGGGGGCAGCATCATGATATGGGACATAGGAGACTGGTCAGGGTTGAAAGAATAGAACAGTGACATTTCGGAAGTTTATATCCAGATAGATGAGGTTGGCCTAATGAATATGTAAAAATATATCAAGGATCTCTCCCATGATCTATTTATACCTAGGATTGTAACTATAACAAATGGGCATCCTCTACCTCTAGAAGAAATTAGGTTTCTACACCAGCACAGAAGGGGATTCTTTACTGTAAGAGCAGTCACACTATGGAACTCTCTGCCAGGCTCCATTACATGTATGGTACACAATAGCACTACGCCATCTCTATGGTTTCTCATATTCCTTTCCAAACCTAAATTGCAAAAATAGAAGAAAAAAAATAGGAAAAATGTATTTGCACAAACTAATAGCAATAGATGTTTAGTTCTAGTCAGAGCTGAAGTTTGGGGACCACAGCTATAGAGCAGTAGTCTCCAAACTGTGGACCTCCAGCTCTTGCAAAACTACAACTCCTAGCATGCCCAGACAGCCAACGGTTGTCCAGTCATGCTGGGAGTTGAAGTTTTGCAAGAGCTGGAGGTCCACAGTTTGGAGACCACTGCTATAGAGAGAAACTCCCTTAACACTGTGGCTGTACTAACATCATCCACGTCTAGGAACACGTTCTCTTTAAAGCCAAGCTGGTCCTCCCTTGGCAAGTAGCTTCATTTTCGATCCTATTAGGCAACTGTACTACCAAAACAGTGCTGTGGGTGGCCCTCAGCTGACATTAAAATATGTCTTATGTAATCATCAAAGCCCTGAAGATTGCGCTTAACTACTGATTTATTGGCCATGTGGTTGGTTACCCAGGAAACGCTACAAAATACTTTAATTACGAAGAATACTAACAACTGTCAGGTCCTGCGCTGGGGAAAAGCTATTAAAGTAAATGAGACCTGCTTTGGAGCATCCATGCTTTCTGCAGACTCCTTATTTAAACAAAATGCATTCTTTCAATTAAAAATATCCTTTATGACAGTAACACAACTCCCAGGAAAAAATAATAAAAAAGAAAAATCCTTTAATAAACTTACTTGAGTATATTGCAGAATGTCTGAGAATTTCCAGAAAACACTTGTGGTCGCTTTAATATATTCACGGTTACACACAACTTAGGGAGACTTGTGTTCCTGCACAGATTATGTGGTTAGTTATTTGTATGTGTAATACGACCATCGCGTAGACATTACATTGGAATAACCATTGAGTAAACACCCAGCAGTGGACCCGGCGGCCAGATCCTCACTGTAACATTAACCATAGGAAAAAAGAAAATATTCAGAGGTCATGACTTTCAGAACTTGGATGTATGTTTGCAATTTGCCTAGGGCTTATAAATGAATTTAAAAGGGGTTTTTTCTAGGAAAAACAAAACAAAAACCAAAAACCATTGGTGGCTGGAGATCCAGTGGATTGGCCATCACTTTGTTTAGTGTTTATAAAGTCTCTAAAAGACAACGGTTTAACTTCGGGCCACACCTGGAAGTCTAAGTAACCCTCTAAGACCAGTTTACACTGATTTCAGTCTGAATTTTTCTGGCCAGAGATTGCAAGTGTGGCCAGTGCAGACATTGCTGTTCCCATAAATGGCAATGTCTGCGGAGTTCATTCTTTTGGCGGCGGAATTTAAGCGTTAGAACATCCACCGCTGAAATTCCTTAGTGTGCACTGTGCAGTGGAATTCTGCTGCACCAGAATTCCCACCCAAATTCCTAAGCAGAATTTAGGTCAGACATTTCATAGTGGTGAACCTAGCCTTGGTCTTTAACCCTTTATTTCACTTCATGATGCGGAAGCTGGGTAAAATCTGCTAAACCAGGCTTCACAAGCACATTCCCGTTGTGGGTAGCGGCTGGATAAGTAGACTTGGAAGGTCCCTCTTTAGGATGCAGAAGCTGGACTTACCCTGCTAGAACAGGTCACTCCACATGCCCATTCCTGGTGTGCATAGCCCAGTGGACCAGAAGGTACTGGTGCAAGCTGTCAGAGGATCCAGGCAAGTAAGCACAGTCTTCCGTTCAAGCTGTGCACAGGAGTGTCAGAACGGTATCCAGAGATGAGGCAGAATAGCAGTCAAATATAGACAGGTGGTTATAGCGGGTGGCACAGGTTCAAGTTAGCAATCCAGGTTGGCAATAGGAGAGACAGAACAGTACAGGCGGGATCAGGCAAAGTCAGAAAACAGGAAACAGGCATGGGACATGATGCATGTAATATCAGGATCAGGACATCATACCTTTTCTAGGAATACAAGGAACCAACAACAAACTCTCAGACAATGGATGCTAAATGCTGGTGTGGAAGAATAAGGAAAGCACGCACTGGTCTTTTTAAATATTTTGCACAGTACATGGCCAGCACCTATAGGCCATAGCAGGGACGGCAGCGGTGGCAAACAAAGCATAGGCAGGAGGAAGGGAAAGTGCCGGACTGGACACCGAAGACAGTATGGCAGGGAAGCCGGCAGCAAGGGAGCTGGACTGGGAGCCACAGATAGCAGAGCTCTCGCAGGTGTTACAAAGTTGTTCCACTTTCTAAGTGTTCTGTAAGGCACAGTACTGGGAGACCTCCGAGTCTCATACCAGACTTCTCTGAACAATCCGAGCACTTGGAAAGTAGAACAACTTCTGGACTTTCAAGACTAAACAAACAGACTGTCGATTCTCTAGATTCCCTCATCTCTATTAATGGCTTTTGTTCATCCTCTGATATGTGGGGTTTCGACTTCTATTAAACTGTGGGACGCATGATTAAGGGGGTGTACCCCGAAACATAGCATCAGACCTCTGGATCCGATTAGTGGTGTGTAAGATCTCTGCCAGCCGGTCAGCTTGTAACATCGAAGCCGTGCGAAGTGAGAGGAAAAAACTTGCAAAAAATAAAGAAACATGCTTTGAAGCTACGAAGTAGTAAGTGAATCTTCTTTGCATTGAATGAAGTAAAGCTGTGCACACACCATACCCATATTATTTGAATGATGTTTGTTATAAGGAGAAAGGTGGAGTCTCCGAAAATGGGTGGAACTATTAACACATATTACCTTTGAACTGGAATATAGAGGTTTGGCATTTAATAGAGGCATACAGAGATCTTTCTAGTGACCTTTTTATACCTAGACTGGTAACCATGACATGGGGGCATCCTCTACGTCTAGAAGGTTTCAACATCATCACAGACGGCATTCTTTACTGTTAGAGCAGTGAGACTATGGAACTCTCAGCCACATGATGTTGTGATGTCTTACTCAAAAGTTCAAGCAACAGGTTATGGATATTTTATCAGAGTCGGATAGCTGTGGATACATTGCCTAACAACCAGTGAGAGACACCTAGGATTTAAGTTGGTTATCCAAATTCATTAAGGGCACATTAACGTGCATATTTTTGCTGCAGATTTTGCTGCATATTGTTACGCTCCGGGTCCCCCTCCTCGCTGACCGGAGACGCTGCTCTGTCGTGCCCGGCGGGGATGCGATCCGCCTAGTGGGATGTGCCCGTCCGCGTATCGCATCCCGTCCCACTCACCTGTCCCGATCTCCTGCTGGGTCCCAGTGCGTGCGGCCCCGCTCTCTAGGGCGCGCGCGCGCCTGGGCTCTCAGATTTAAAGGGCCAGCGCACCGCTAATTGGTTCCTGGCCCAATCACCCTAATTAGCTTCCATCTGCTCCATGTGTATTAAAGTCTGCTTCCCCTTCCGTTCCCTGCCGGATCTTGTTGCCTTGTGCCCTGTGAAAGCGTTTAGTGTGTTCCCAAACCTGTGTACCCAGACCTTCTGCTGTTGCCCCTGAATACAAACCTCGCTGCCTGCCCTGACTTTCTGCTACGTCTGACCTCGCCTTGCATTGTCCTTGTGTACCGCGCCTGTCTCAGCTGTCAGGGAGGTTGAGTCGCTATCGGGTGGAACGAACTGGGGGTTACCTGCCGCTGCAAGTCCATCCCGCTTTGCGGCGGGCTCTGGTGAAAACCAGTAACCCCTTAGATTCCATTCCCCTGGTACGGCCCACGCCATCATCTCACTGACACAGAGGATCCACCACCAGTGTCCTCTCCGCATACCAGTCCGGATCCTGACACATATTGACTTCAATGGGTAGCAAATTTGCTACAGCAAATCTGCATTAGATGGTTGGACCAGTTGTATACATTTTTATATTTGTATATATATATATATATTTATATATCTATATGTGTGTGTAAAGAAAAAAAAAATATATATATATATATATATATGTTTTTTTTTTATATTCTTAGTGTCCACATATGACATTGTGAGCACTATATAATGGATTTTGTGTATATACTGTAGAATGTTATTTTGTCATGTTGGAATCAGTTGTTAGTCCGAAAATGCTCAAGGAAAATATGTAAAGAGCGCAGCGGAGGGCTCATAGGAGTCTTAATTTTATCACATTTTTATTCAATGCTATTCCTGATGGAATTCAAAGTTTTTTTTTAGGGTAAAATAAACTAAAATTAGGATGTTAGGATTATGAGGTTATTGAATAATCCAACCACCCCAGTGTTTCTGACTTCCCAGAATAAGGGGAATTGACTTAACAATATGGCTGCGTGCCACGTATGTAGAGTAACACAAATAGCTGCTTTATCTTCATATGCCAAATAGATTGCCTAATGTGGGGAGGAATTCTGTGGCTTTATACAACAAGCAAAATGTTTTGTGAATAAATTAACATTCTGGTGGTTTGGTTATAGGGATGTAACAGATATCAGGGTTGTAAGTAGCCGTGGGCAACAGAAAAGGGGTAAAAAAAAATGCAAAATCTGTAGTATGGCACTATAGTCCAAAACTACTCTCACTGGCCCCTTTATTACGTACACCTGTTCAATTGCTTATTAATAGCTAATCAGCCAATGACATGGCAGCCAAAGCATTTAGGCATGTAGGCATGGTAAAGACAACTTGCTGAAGTTCAACACAAGTTTCAGAATGGGGAAGAAAGGGGATTTCAGTGACTGTGAATGTGATGGTTGTTGGTGCCAGATGGGCTCGTCTGAGTATTTCCGAAAGTACTGATCTATTGGGATTTTTGCATACAACCATCTCTAGGGTTTACACAAAACGGTCAAAAATGAGAAAATATTCAGTGAGCCACAGTTGTGTGGATAAAAATCCCTTGTTGAAGTTAGAAGAGAATGGGCAGACTGGTCCAAGAAATAACCAGTGGTTACAACTAAAGTATGCAGAATACCATCTCTGAACCCACTACACGTCCAACCTTGAAGCAGATAGGCTACAGCAGCAGACCTCACTGGTTGCCACTCTTGTCTACAATCCACATTTTATTGACACATTTTGGGCCCCTTGGTACCAGTTGAGCATGGTATAAACACAACAGCCTACCTGAGTATTGTCACTGACCATGTCCATCCCTTTATGACCACAGGAGACCCATCTTCTGATGATACTTCCAGCAAGATAATGCACATTGTCACAAATTTCACACCATCTCATACATGACAATGCGTTCACTGTACTCTATTGTCACCAGATTTCAATCGAATGGAGCACCTTTGGGATGTGGCAAAAGGAGGGTCCATCCCCAAGGTCTAACTAATTATATGAATAAAGTCTCTTGGAAGCAGCCATTGGTGGGGTGGGGGTGAATTTGTTACAGACACACACAAACCTCAGCAAGTCTTTTTATTCACAGTGCCAATTTCCAACAGGGTCTCAACAATTCAGTTTAAGAACAACAGAGGCATGAGGCTACTAAGCAACTCGCGCCATTCTTCTTCTGGGCTCAGGCTTCTATTGCTTTAGAACAGGCAGTTTATCTAAAGTGACCTTCTGCTGGTGATTAACATACGGCTTATTTCTAATCATTTGCTTCGCCCTATGGATCCTAGCCTGGTACTTCTTTGGTTAGAGACGTTGGCCTTATTCTTGACCCTGCTTGTTACCATTTACTCTGACTGACTTTTCACTGATGACCTCTGGCCTGTTCGGATCTAGGCTTTACTTTACATTGTGCTTTTTCCACCAGTCTGAGACTATGCTGCAAACTGTGACCTTGGGATAACCTGCAGCAAAGTCAACATGTCCATACCAATGTTAGCAAGAAAAAACAGGTAGTCCCTTAGAATCTGCAACCCAGTTTTACCAGTGCATATTGGATTGGGGCTTAGAGGGTCTACTCTCTGGTGTGAGACTTAACAGAGCCTACATACTGCTACATATGAGGACCTTACGGAGCCCCATCTCACTGAACACAGGAAACAAGTGACATATTGCGTGTTACATAATTTGTAAAAATACTCAATTATAACAAAAGTTATTTATATTAGTAATTATAACCCCTTAATTACATCTTCAACCCAGACAATGACCGGGTCACTTTTTGCTAGTTCGTGACTTAGGCAAGAGACAAGGGGTCCGGGTAATCATGGGCTGTTATTCTAAACAAGAAAGTGCACATTTCAGGAGAAGCTTAATACTTTCTACTCAATTCAGCGACTTTCCTGTAGGCCGTGTAATCTCTAACTGGAAATAAGATCCGCCATTTGTGTCTATGCAGTTCTCCTGTCGGCGCTCTGCGTGCTGCTGTTTGTTTTATCTCCTATTTATACAGTATAAAGAACGACGCTCATGACGTAATTCACAATTTAGCTTGAAACGCTGCGCTGGATGCATTAATAATGTTTATCTTCAGCTCCTTTGATGCCATTTTGAAGTACACACATAAACATACTGTGCCTTCTGCGCAAATCATCAATATAGGACTTTAAAAAGGAATGTTTTTATTGACGTTTGCTGTATTAAAGTGGAACACATGGTAATATTATTACAATAGCTCTGGGTTTATACCTGGATACCCCCCACCACCACCAGTGATGTTACTCTGCAAATGATTTATATACTGTAGTGTAGTGTTATTACATTGCTGTGAGAGAGTCATTATTTGTCAAGGGACCTTTCCTCAGCAAGGTCATACGTGTCGTCTCACCTGGGCCCTTAGGTCCCCCAACCTAGGGTAAGGAGACCATTAGGCTGGGTTCACACTGTGGAATCTTTGGGCAGAAGTTCTGCCGAAGATAGAGGTCCGCGCAGACTGCATTGCCCTCTCTTAAAAGATCCACTCAGAAATGCATTGTCGTCTATGGGGACGGCAATGCAGTCCGCACGGTCCTAGTGCCGCCGGCTCTATCTCCGGCAGAAATTCTGCCCAGAGATTCCGCAGTGTGAACCCAGCCTTACTATAGATGATAACATGCACTCACTGGCCATGCTAAAATGGGAAACTCTTTCCCTGGTCCAGAAAGGTAGACATCTTAACTACCCACCTATTTAGTACAAGACCACCTGGCGGCCACCGCTAAACTAAATACCCTATCACCATATGATAATTATAAATTAATGGCCCTTATGATCTTTCACAGGGTGTATTTTTCTCCTAAACTTTTAGCCAAAATTTCTTCTTCTGGTAACTCTTGTTGTCCTGAATGCTCTTTGCCGTAACCAGATATTTTTCATTGTCTTTGCGATTGCCCCCTGTATACATGACATATGGGCTATGCTTGCATCACACCTCTTATCTACATATGGAGTACATTTACCCCAGACTCCGGAGTTGTCCTAATATCATATATTTGGGGATTCAGGTTCTGACTGATTGTCTCTCCCTACTAAATGGCTTCTCCATGGACTGAAGCCGCACGATAGAGTATTCTGCAAATATGGGTGCAGGATTCTGTACTTAACTTTCTTTCATCACCAGAAAGTGGACTTGTTTTAAATGGACTGGATAGAAACCCTTAAGGATTAGGAGACTAAGAGATTCTTCACCTCTTCACCACATGGACGGTCTATATTTATCGTCTTTCTCTCTCTCTCTCTGTCGACACGATCCACACTTCATAGTCGATTCCAATTCACCAACCGGTACATAAAGGAGTGGCTTATGGACAGTTCTCCTATTCCTTTATCTTGAATGGGAGACATTTTGATTACTGCTTGATTTTTCTGATGCCAGGGGTAGAGGTAATGATGAGGGGGGAGGGCATTGGTTGGTGTTGGGTTTTACTCCCAATATGTTTGCTTATTGATGAGTATTTTTTGTCTATGCTAATTTTTACCACCAGGAAATGTAATCTGCGACAAAAAAGTTGCAAGATATCAATTCTTGATAACTTAACCAATGTTTGTCTGAAGTGAACGATCCCTTTAAGGCAGTAATCTAACAGGTTGTCTCAAGTCACTATTGTCACCCAAACATCTGACGGTTCCAACTTTTTTTCCTAAGTGCGATGATTGTTAGGATCACATAGTCTCCTTGGCGCAACCACAGCTCCTGATTACGTTGTTCTTTTGCCTCTGTCTGTGGATAATCCGGGATCAAGCAGCTGTTAATCTGATTTGCTCTGATCATTAAAACATTCTAACAATCTTTTTGTTCTGTCATAATCGTCTTGGAAAAACGTAGAGCATTAAACACAGGAAAGATCACTGCAGTGATGCAGTACTACGTAGATGTTCTGCTGAACACTGAGCGCCAAACACGTACTGAGATTTTCACTACTTAGTCACCCTTTGTAAGATCTTTTCTACCCTGAGGCGCCTTCCATACACAATAGCCACATGCCTGTTATTCCACATTATATCTTTACTAGTTTACTGACTTCAGCAGGTAAAAATGAGTTTGATATGGCAGGCCTAGTATATGATCACTTATTGTGGCGTTAGTCGGACACTTGACTGTGAGGATTTGTAAGACTTTGAGAGAGGTGGTTTGTGGGGAATATAAAAGCAAGTACACTAAGCGATTGTTTGAGCCAGAGATTGTGTGTCTGTGTACTAGAGTGTTAAGTATACAAGAGAGTGTAAGTATAAAAGTGAGAGGGACTTAAAATTAAGGGACTTTAAATTCAGGGAGTTTAAATTGAAATATTTGATTGTTTTTTTTTTACTGTTAATTTTTGCAATCCCCAAATCTAGTATGGCCTCCATGTTGGAAAATGCAGTCTAGTGTACATCTTGCACAATGGTATGCAATCCTTGAACAGCAGTTTGGGGGTGCATATTGTTGAGTGAGAAGTGTGCGGGTTGTTCATTTGGAAGCCCAGATCCTGGATCTAGAGGAGCAACTGGCAACACATTGACACATTGACAACTTGGAGAGGAGTCTCCTGCTCGCTGAGCAAGTACTCTCTGGGGTAGAGGTGTGGGAGGATAGTGGAACAGAGGTGCAGGACAGTCTGGCAGCTAGCTGGGTTACAGTTAGAAAACGGGGTAGAGGGAAAAGTGTCAGGCAGTCTAGTCCTGATCTGGCACACCCCAACAAGTTTGCCCAGTTGGCAGATGAGGGGGATGCCATTTCAGAGCTAGCAGTACTGCAGCAGGACTCTTCCCTCCCTGCTTACTGATGACGGGGCCGGTGATCGTGACATCACAGCTCCACCCCCCTGCGACATCACGCTCCGCCCCCTCAATCCAAGTCTATGGCAGGGGCGAGACTTACATTGAGGTGGCGGAACGTGATGTCACATGGGGTGGAGCCGTGATGTCACGATTTTCCGACCCCTTGATCGGCAGTCATCAGATCCTGAGCGATGTTCGCTCCGGGGCCTGATGAGAGGGGATCTGCGTGCGAGATCGCGGCGGTCCCCAGCGGCAAGACCCCGCGCGATCAGGCAACTTATCCCCTATTCTTTAGATAGGGGATAAGTTGTCAGCACGGCAGTACCCCTTTAAGGCAAGGACCTCCAAAGTAATATTTTCTGAAATATTACCTGTACCACGGGCCACACCAGAGAGGCAGCGGGAGATCAGGGAGGTAAACAAGTGGCTCAGAAGCTGGTGTAGGAAGGAGGGGTTTGGGTTCATGGAGAACTGGGCTGACTTCGCTGTCGGATAGCGGCTTAAATTCTTAAATTCTCACTGTAAGATGTATATACCTTATGGGAATAAAAGGGTCAGAAATAAACGAAAACCAATATGGATGAATAAAATTGTTAAGGGGGTAATAAATGACAAAAATAAAGCATTTAAACTACTAAAACAGGATGGCAGAGAACAAGCATTAAAAAGCTATGTAAAAAAACAGATAAAAGCCGCAAAAATAGAGACAGAAAGATTAATTGCCAAAGACAGTAAAACTAAACCCAAAATGTTCTTTAACTATATAAATAGCAAAAAGGTGAAAAATAAAAGTGTTGGCCCTTTAAAAAATGATGAGGAACAAATTATAAACGGGGATCAGGAAAAAGCAAATATATTAAACCAATTCTTCTCCACTGTATTCACAGAGGAAAATGAAATCCCAGGTGAAATACAGCAAGATAAGGTAAACTCCCCAGTACAGGTCACCTGTCTAACCCAGGAAGAAGTACAGGTCCCCTGTCTAACCGAGGAAGAAGTACAGTGCCGCCTACAAAAAATCTAAATAGACAAATCACCAGGGCTAGATGGCATTCCCCCCCCCCCCCCCCCCTGTGTTCTAAAGGAATTAAGTAATGTAATAGACAGACCCCTATTTTTAATATTCAGGGACTCTATAGTAACAGGGACTGTTCCCTAGGACTGGTTCATGGCAAATGTGGTGCCAATATTTAAAAAGGGGTCAAAAGGTGACACCGGGAATTATAGACCTGTTAGTTTAATCTCAGTTGTATGTAAATTGTTTGAGAGTTTTCTAAGAGATGCTATTTTGGAGTATCTTGATAAATATAAATGTATGACACCATATCAGCATGAGGCTTTATGAGGGATCGGTCCTGTCAAACTAACCTGATCAGCTATTATGAGGAGGTGAGCTCCAGACTGGACCAGGGGCAATCGCTGGATGTCATATATCTGGATTTTTCCAAAGCATTTGATATGGTGCCACATAAAAGGTTTGTGCATAAAATTAGAAGGATTGGGCTGGGGGAGGATGTGTGTAAGTGGGTAAGTAACTGGCTCAGTGATAGGAAACAGAGGGTGGTTATTAATGGTACTTATTCTGATTGGGTGACTGTTACTAGTGGGGACCACAGGGGTCAGTCTTGGGTCCTGTCCTATTTAATATATTCATTAATGACCTTGAAGAGGGGTTTAATAGTAAAGTAGCAATCTTTGCAGATGATACTAAACTCTGTAAAGCGGTAAACACTATATAGGACAGTGCACTGTGTATAGGAGCTAGCACAATAGAGGACAGTGAACTGTTACAAATGGATCTGGATAGGTTGGAAGTTTTGGCTGGAAAGTGGCAGATGAGGTTCAACACTGATAAATGTAAGGTAATGCACATGATTACCAAAAAATCCAGGCTAGGATTATGTATTAAATGGGAGCACACTTGGGACGAATGACATGGAAAAGTACTTGGGAGTCTTAGTTAATAGTAAATTTAGCTGTAGTGACCAGTGTCGGCAGCTGCTGCCAAATAAAATCATGGGGTGCATCAATAGGGGCATAGATGCCCACGATAAGGAAATAATTCTACCACTATACAAATCACTAGTCAGACCACACATTGAATACTGTGTACAGTACTGGGCACCAGTGTACAAGAAAGATACAGTGGAGCTGGAGAGGGTTCAAAGATGGGCAACCAGGGTAATACGGGTAATGGGAGGACTACAGTACCCAGAAAGATTATCAGAATTAGGGTTATTTAGTTTAGAAAAAAGAAGGCTTAGGGGCGACCTAGGGGAAAGAAGGTTTCTACACCAGCACAGACAGGGGTTCTTTACTGTAGGAGCAGTGAGACTGTAGAATTCTCTGCCTGAGGAGGTGGTCATGGTGAACTCTGTAAAATAATTTAAAAAGGGGTCTGAATGCATTTTTGGAGAATAATAATATTACAGGTTATGTATACTACAGGGTGGGCCATTTCTATGGATACACCTTAATAAAATGGGAATGGTTGGTGATAGTAACTTCCTGTTTGTGGCACATTAGTATATGTGAGGGGGGAAACTTTTCAAGATGTGTGGTGACCATGGTGGCCGTTTTTAAGTCGGTCATTTTGAATTTAACTTTTGTTTTTTCAGTAGGAAGAGGGTCATGTGACACATCAAACTTTTTGGGAATTTCAAAAGAAATACAATGATGTGCTTGGTTTTAATGTAACTTTATTTTTTCATGAGTTATTTACACGTTTCTGACCACTTATAAAATGTGTTCAATGTGCTGCCCATTGTGTTGGATTGTCAATGCAACCCTATTCTCTATATACTGCTATATACTACTATATACACCGCAGGAGAAATGCTAGCACAGGCTTCCAGTATCCGTATACACTGCTATATACTACTATATACACCGCAGGAGAAATGCTAGCACAGGCTTCCAGTATCCGTTTACACTGCTATATACCACTATATACACCGCAGGAGAAATGCTAGCACAGGCTTCCAGTATCCGTAGTTTCAGGTGCTGCAGAATAGGCAAAACAAAAATTGGAGCAGAAGATTTTGTTCAGTGATGAGGAAACTTTTATGTGAATGGGGAAGTTAACAAACAAAACCACCGCTATTGGTCTGACACTAACCCACATTGGATAGATGCCTCCAAGACTGTTGGAACACAAAAATTGATGGTATGGTATGGTGTGGTATATGGGGTACAAAGATAGTGGGGCCATTCTTCATCAATGGAAACCTCAAGGCCACTTGATATGCAAAATTGCTACATGATGATGTGGTTCCCTCTTCATGCACTGAAGCTGCACGTTCCCTGAGTATTTCCAGCAAGATGGTGACCACCACATTATGGGTGTCAGATCCGAGCATTCCTAGATGAACAAATTCCTGGAAAGTGGATTGGTCATCGTGGGCCAGTTGAATGACCCCCAAGGTCTCCCGATCTGACCCCCTTAAACTTTTATATTTGGGGTCATCTGAAGGCAATTGTCTATGCTGTGAAGATACGAGATGTGCAGCTCCTGAAACTGCGGATACTGGAAGCCTGTGCTAGCATTTCTCCTGCGGTGTATATAGTAGTATATAGCAGTATATACGGATACTGGAAGCCTGTGCTAGCATTTCTCCTGCGGTGTATATAGTAGTATATAGCAGTGTATACGGATACTGGAAGCCTGTGCTAGCATTTCTCCTGCGGTGTATATAGTAGTATATAGCAGTATATAGAGAAGAGGGTTGCATTGACAATCCAACACAATGGGCAGCACATTGAACACATTTTATAAGTGGTCAGAAACTTGTAAATATCTCATGAAAGAATAAAGTTACGTTAAAACCAAGCACATCATTGCTTTTCTTGTGAAATTCCCAATAAGTTTGATGTGTCACATGACCTTCTTCCTATTGAAAAAACAAAAGTTGGATTAAAAATGTCCGACTTCAAAATGGCCGCCATGGTCACCACCCATCTTGAAAAATTTCCCCCCTCACACATACTAATATGCCACAAACAAACCAACCATTCCCATTTTTTTAAGGTGTATCCATAGAAATGGCCCACCCTGTAGATTTATAGGGACAGAACGTTGATCCAGGGATTTATTCTGATGACATATTTGGAGTCGGGAAGGAATTTTTACCTCTAGTATGAGGGTTTTTTGCCTTCCTCTGGATCAACACATTAGGGACTCATTAGGGTTATAGGTTGAACTTGATGGACTCTGCTCTTTTTTAACCTTATGAAATATGTTACTATGTAAAGGGGTTATCCAGGAATAGAAAAACCAAGCTGATTTCATCCAAAAACAGCGCTACGCCTTTCTTCAGGTTATGTGTGGCATTTCTGCTCAGTTCCATTGAAGCTGTAATACTACACACAGCCTGAGGACAGACGTGGAGCTGTTTTTTGGAAGGAGTTAGCTCTGTTTTTCTATTTCTGGGTAACCCCTTTTAAGTATTGAATAATGTGTGAGACCTGAAGTGTAAGTCCAGTGTTTGTCTTCCAAGCATAATGCAAAGAACTTTTCGAAGAGAAACCCAGCGAGTTCCATGCCCTTCTCTAATAAACGTGACTTGTGCACAGAACTTGTTGGGTGTTTTATACTGTCATCTGTGCTGCCCAGTGTGAACTGCGTCTCTCCACAAATCTTTGCAGAATGTGCGGGAGACGAATGTGGAAGTTTTTTCAGGTCCCCTGGTTTTGCTCAAGCAACAGTATAGACTATATGGTCACCTTTACTTTGAGTCCTTTTATTATTCCTTTGTTTCCTGAATGCAAAATGAAGTACCTGTCTATATAGTCCTGATCCAAAGAGACGTCATTTAGTGCAGTGGATTAGCTTTACTCTATAGCTGGTCTTACATGGTTGGTTGTGCTCTCTTTTAAAGTGTACGCAGAAATGTTGAAATAAGGGACAAAAATGATAGAATATTCAAGTATCAAACCTCGCTATATTATATCAACATAATACCCCTGACCTCTGTGAGCATATGAACAATCATTGTGCTCAGATATGACAATCCATTTTAATACACACTGACCCGTCAAGAAACAAAAACATGAACAGATTTGCCTCAAAGTATGTAACAGAAAGTGTTAATGGGTTATCCCCATTTGAAGTCTATTTAATAAGGGTGAACTCAATGTGAACCTTGTTTTTTTCACAAATCGTAAATGGTTAGAAATGCTTGTAAAACGCAATAACATTCTCCAAGGAATTGGTGCAAGATTTAATGGTGGAGCGGCTTTATCTATAATCTAACCCTTTAATTGGCTCATCAATATATTGTAGATCCCTGATGATGATTGTCATGATTTCCTCCATGGCGTCCGATTTGGCCAGTCCTCGAGTGGACACTGGTCTGGTTAGATGCTCTTATACAGGAAGCTGATGGCGTCCAATTAGTTTGGCTTCATGTTGTGTTAGTGGGGAAATGTTTATGGGCCTCCGAGGATCTATTGAACACTGACACATTTTATGTGACATATTTTTAAATCGCTGTAACATGTTCCCATTTACAAGGTCAAACCACCATAACTGCTCTGCTTGTGCTACAGATGGCCCCTGTACATAGGAAACAAGCAAATGTGGATTAATTACCTGTGTTTGCTCAAATTTTATATTTGGCCTTTATTTTTATGACTGCACACATCGACTTCATTGTATATGTACATATTTTTTTGCAATGAGATGTTTTATGTATGGTAAGCTGTAGAGAGTCAAATAGGCCAAGCAAGGCTCTACTGGGAAAAAATATGCAAAGTAGCTCTCCCACCAGTTCTCTGGTGCCCCCTATTGGAAGTAGATTCTCTGTAAGTCAATGTTTAACCAATCAAATATTTGGCACACAACAAGGTAAAAAGTGGCACAAAAATCACACTATATTTTTAGGAGTTTACACGATACATGATGCAAGTGTGGGACATCAGATTTAGTCTAGGGTATAGGACATTTTCTCCTTGTGGCACTCACCTCTTGATTCCCGGCCTTCTGGCTAGGATCAGAGAAATTTTCATAGATCTGGCCGGATGTCAGGGCAGAATACCTGCACACATTCTCTTTTTGTCAGTGTGTCACTTTTTGCGTTTTGTGTGTTCACAGGATTGTTAGGATGCGGTAGCCCTTCTGGGTGTCCCTCCTGGCGGTCTAGGGGAGGTGTGTGTGGCCATTAGGTTCTGCACCTCCCTGCAAAAACCCCAGGTACTCCTGCATGGGCAGGATACCGACCGTTATTGACTCTGCAGGCAGATGCCAAGGGGGATGCCGGGAGTATTTGTGGTCCCTTAGTAGCTTTGGCAAAAAGGGACATCGAACCTGGAACCTCGCTGGTACCTTCTGGTCCGGAGGTGAAGGGTAAGGTTTGTTGCGGGGCCTCTCTCCTGCCAGAGAAGGGCTTGCGATAGACCGCATCCTTTGTGGACTGTTTTTTAGTGTAACACGTTTACACTTTTTGTGATTCAATAACATGTTCCTCGGCTGTTAAAAAAAATAAAAATATATAGGACATTTTCAAAGACTAATTCTGGCGCAAAGTTTACACTATGTTTGGAATGGTGTTCAATTGTAAATAAAAATAATTGTGATTTTTTTTTCCAGAGTCCAGAGTTATGTATTTCAATTTAAAACTTCACAGGGAATTTTTACTTTTATGGCTTTTTTAGTAGGTGTGCTCTCACTAAATATCACTATTGGGTTCATTTATCTTTGCATATCTGAGTGTTCAGTTTTTGTAGATGGTACACTGGTAGAAGTTGTAGATGGTACACTGGTAGAAGTTGTAGATGGTACTCTGGTAGAGGTCGTAGATGGTACACTGGTAGAAGTTGTAGATGGTACACTGGTAGAAGTTGTAGATGGTACACTGGTAGAAGTTGTAGATGGTACTCTGGTAGAGGTCGTAGATGGTACACTAGTAGAAGTTGTAGATGGTACACTGGTAGAAGTTGTAGATGGTACTCTGGTAGAGGTTGTAGATGGTACACTGGTAGAAGTTGTAGATGGTACACTGGTAGAAGTTGTAGATGGTACACTGGTAGAAGTTGTAGATGGTATACTGGTAGAAGTTGCAGGTGGTACACTGGTAGAAGTTGTAGATGGTACACTGGTAGAAGTTGTAGATGGTACACTGGTAGAAGTTGTAGATGGTACACTGGTAGAAGTTGTAGACGTATACTGGTAGAAGTTTAAGATGGTCACTGGTAGAAGTTTAAGATGGTCACTGGTAAAAGTTGTAGATGGTAGTCAGCCACCAATTGTGCAAGTTCTCCCACTTATAAAGATGAGAGAGGCTGTAATTTTCATCATAGGTATACCTCAACTATGAGAGACAGAATGAGAAAAAAAAAATCCATCCATAAAATCACATTGTCTGATTTTAAAATCATTTATTTGCAAATTATGGTGGAAAATAAGTATTTGGTAAATAACAAAAGTTAATCTCAATACTTTGTTATATCCCCTTTGTTGGCAATGACTGAGGTCAAAGTTTTCTGTAAGTCTTCACAAGGTTTTCACACACTGTTGCTGGTATTTTTGCCCATTCCTCCATGCAGATCTCCTCTAGGGCAGTGATGTTTTGGGGCTGTCGCTGGGCAACACAGACTTTCAACTCACTTCAAAGGTTTTCTATGGGGTTGAGATCTGGAGACTGGCTACGCCACTCCAGGACCTTGAAATGCTTCTTACGAAGCCACTCCTTTGTTGCCCGGGCAGTGTGTTTGGGATCAATGTCATGCTGAAAGACCCAGCCACCTTTTATCTTCAATGCCCTTGCTGATGGAAGGAGGTTTTCACTCAAAATCTTACTATACATGGCCCCATTCATTATTTCCTTTAAACGGATCAGTCTTCCTGGTCCCTTAGCAGAAAAACAGCCCCAAAGCATGATGTTTCCACCCCCATGCTTCACAGTAGGCATGATGTCCTTTGGATGCAACTCAGCATTCTTTCTCCTCCAAACACGACGAGTTGAGTTTTTACCAAAAAGTTCTACTTCGCTTCATCTGACCATATGACATTCTCCCGATCATCTTCTGGATCATCCAAATGCTCTCTAGCAAACTTCAGACAGGCCCGGACATGTACTGGCTTAAGCAGGAGGAAATGTCTGGCACTGAATGATTTGAGTCCCTTGTGGCGTAGTGTGTTGCTGATGGTAGCCTTTGTTAATTTGGTCCCAGCTCTCTGCAGGTCATTCACTAGGCTCCCACGTGTGGTTCTGGTATTTTTGCTCACCGTTCTTGTGGTCATTTTGACACCACGGGGTGAGATCTTGCGTGGAGCCCCAGATCGAGGGAGATTATCAGTGGTCTTGTATGTCTTCTATTTTCTAATAATTGCTACCACAGTGGATTTCTTCACACACTGCTGCTTGCCTATTGCAGATTCAATCTTCCCCGCCTGGTGCAGGACTACCATTTTGTGCATTTCTGGTGTCCTTCGACAGCTCTTTGGTCTTGGCCATAGTGGAGTTTGGAGTGTGACTGTTTGAGGTTGTGGATAGGTGTCTTTTATACTGATAACAAGTTCAAACAGGAGCCATTAATACAGGTAATGAGTGGAGGACAGAGGAGACTCTTAAAGAAGAAGTTACAGGTCTGTAGGAGCCAGAAATCTTGCTTGTTTGTAGATGACCAAATACTTATTTTCCACCATAATTTGTAAATAAATTCTTAAAAAATCAGACAATGTGATTTCCTGTATTCTTTCCCCCCATTCTGTCTCCCATAATTGAGGTTATAACATATGATGAAAATGACAGGCCTCTCTTATCTTTTTAAGTGGGAGAACTTGCACAATTGGTGGCTGACTAAATACTTTCTTGCCTCACTATACATGGTACACTGGTAGAAGTTGTAGATGGTACACTGGTAGAAGTTGTAGATGGTACACTGGTAGAAGTTGTAGATGGTACACTGGTAGAAGTTGTAGATGGTACACTGGTAGAAGTTGTAGATGGTACACTGGTAGAAGTTGTAGATGGTACACTGGTAGAAGTTGTAGATGGTACACTGGTAGAAGTTGTAGATGGTACACTGGTAGAGGTTTTAGGTGGTACACTGGTAGAAGTTGTAGATGGTACACTGGTAGAAGATGTAGGTGGTACACTGGTAGAAGTTATAGATGGTACACTGGTAGAAGTTATAGATGGTACACTGGAAGACGTTGATGCAGTGTTATTATTTTTATTTGTTACAGCTTGTAATTGATTTTGCATACATTTTTAAAGCATTCCTGCCGTATGAGAAGGAACTGATTATTACATTTGTGGTGTATCATGCTTTTACCACAATTTTCTGAAATCACTAACAATTGCATAATTATGAAGAAATTATGCAAATTGCAGTAAATCGTGCCATTTTTCCACAATTTTCAGTAATTTTCCATAAAAACGCATCAATAATGTACACGGTACCGCAACAGTACAATACCATAATGAGATAATAATATCCTACAATCTCATAACATATAACTAACATTTTCCATTCTGAATTTTTCAGTATTTTATATTGAGTAAATTTTTTTTACTTTAGACGCAAAATGGAAAAAGTTGCGTGAAATCGAAACCACACTTATTTTCAAAGCAAACATAGGCGAGCTATAAAAATGTACTGCGAAAAAAAAAACTCTGATTAATATTAGTGTTAAAGGAGTACTCCACTCACAGACATATTATCCCCTATCCAAGCGGCGGGACCCCCATGATCTCCATGCAGCACCTGGCTTTCTAAACAGTATGTTTAGAACACTGGGTTTCAATGGCCAAAGCCATGATGTTACTCCACACCCTCTCATGACATCACGCCATGCCCCCTCCATTCATATCTTGAATGGTGGGGGCGTGACATCACGAGGAGGCGTGATGTCACATCTCCAGCCGCGGAAACCCAGTGTTCTAAACATACTGTTAAGAATGTTGTGTGCTGCACAGAGATCAGACATCTTATCCCCTATGACCACCCCTATGCAATCCCTATTTTAGTCCTTAAATGCGCATGGTGGTCTCTCCCTTCGGAGCCCTGTCGTATTTCAAGGAAACAGTTTAGGGCCATATATGGGGTATTTCCGTACTCAGGAGCAATTGCATTACATTTACCCCTTATGAAAAGAAAGAGTTGGGGTCTACACCAGCCTGTTAGTGTAAAAAATATGGTGTTGCCCCATACTTTTTATTTTCACAAGCGGTAAAAGGAAAAAAAAAGACCCCCAAAATTTGTAACACAATTCCTGAGTACAGAAATACCCCATATGTGGATGTAAAGTGCTCTGCGGGCGAACTACAATGCTCAGAAGAGAAAAAGCGCCATTGGGCTTTTGGAGACAAAATTTATCCGGAATTGAAGGCCACGTTTGTTTACAATACCCCGATGGACCCCCCCACGTGACCCCATTTTGGAAACTACACCCCTCACGTAATGTAATACGTTTTACAGTGAGCATTTATGCCCCACAGGTGTCTGACAGATTTTTTGGAACAGTGGTCTGTGGCCCACTGTTCCAAAGATCTGTCAAATGCCAGTGGGGTGTAAATGCTCACTTCATCCCTTATTAAATTCTTAGAGGGGTGTAGTTTCCAAAATGGGGTCACATGTGGGGGGGGTCCACTGTTCTGGCACCACGGGGGGCTTAGTTAATGCTCATGGTCCCGACTTCTATTTTGGGAAAATTTGGGGAAAAAACTGCATTTTAGTGAAAACATTTTTTTTCTCATTTACACATCTGACTTTAACATAAAGTTGTCAAACACCTGTGGGGTGTTAAGTCTCCCTGTACCCCTTGTTACGTTCCTTGAGGGGTGTAGTTTCCAAAATAGTAGAGATGAGCAAAGTTACAGTAATTCGATTTGTCACAAACTTCTCAACTCAGCAGTTGCTGACTTTCGCCTGCATAAATTAGTTCAGCTTTCAGGTGCTCCGGTGGCTGGAGACTCTTTCATAGGACTGTATTCACCATTTCCAGCCCACCGGAGCACCGGAAAGCTGAACTAATTTATGCAGGCTAAAGTCAGCAACTGCTGAGTCGAGAAGTTTGTGACAAATCGAATTACTGTAACTTCGCTCATCTCTGCAAAATAGTGTGCCATGTGTTTTTTTCTTTTCTTCTTTTTGCTGTTCTGACACCATAGGGGCTTCCTAAATGTGACATGCCCCCAGAAAACCATATCAGCAAAATTCACTCTCCAAAATCCCATTGTTGCTCCTTCCCTTCTGAACCCTCTAGTGCATCCACAGAGCACTTGACATACACATATGAGGTATTTCCTTACTCGAGATAAATTGGGTTACAAATGTTAGGGTGATTTCTCTCCTTTTACCCCTAGTAAAAATTCAAAATCTGGGTCCACAAGAACATGTGAGTGTAAAAAATTAAGATTTTGAATTTTCTCCTTCGCTTTGCTGCTATTTCTGTGAAACACCTAAAGGGTTAACACACTTACTGAATGTCATTTTGAATACTTTGAGGGGTGCAGATTTTATAATGGAGTCATTTATGGGGTATTTTTAATATGAAGGCCCCTCAAATCCACTTCAAAACTGAACTGGTCCCTGAAAAATTCTGATTTTGAAAATTTTGTGGAAAATTGCTGCTGAACTTTGAAACCCTCTGATGTCTTCCAAAAGTAAAAACATGATGCAAACATAAAGTAGACATATTGTATATGTGAATCAAAATATAATTTATTTGAGATGTCCATTTTCCTTATAAGCAGAGAGTTTTAAAGTTTAAAAAAATGCAACATTTTCAATTTTTGAAATAAAATTTTCACATTTTTCACCAAGAAATGATGCAAGTATCAACAAAATTTTACCACTAACATAAAGTAGAATATGTCACGAAAAAACAATCTCGGAATCAGAATGAAAAGTAAAAGCATCCCAAAGTTATCAATGCTTAAAGTGACGGTGGTCAGATGTGCAAAAAATGCCCGGGTCCTTAAGGTGAAAATGGGCTGGGTCCCTTAAGGGGTTAAAGGGGTACTCCCCTGCTAAGGGTTTTCCATGTATATTGAGCCTTGCAGGGAGTTGTGCTTACCTGCGCATTTTAGATCAGGGGTCCTCAAACTACGGCCTGCGGGCCACATGCGGCCCGCTCAGGACATTTATCCGGCCCGCACTGCCTAAGGACATCCCTGTGTCCTGAAAGATGTTTTCGGGACGCAGGGATGCGCTCTTGGCGGCCCCGCGTTTACTTTAAAAACACAAGGGCCGCCGTTCTGTGCGTGCGCACATAGCAACGGAGCACGGAGGAGCGGAGCAGCGATGAGGACGTGCGCTGGCCAGCTTGGTAAGTGTTACCAGTGGCACATCAGCTTCGGTGCTCCGACCACCGCTCCTCTGGTCCCGGGACTTACTGCTATGGCGGGACTGGAGGAGTGGTGGTCGGAGCACTGAAGTGGGGCAGTACACAGGCATACAGCCTCCAGCCATACACTGTAGGGCTGGAGGATGTATGTCTGTGGGGGAACATACTGCACCTAAAGTGGGGAACTGTACTGCACCTAATGTGGGGAGCAATACTGCACCTAATGTGGGGGAACTATACTGCACCTAATGTGGGGGAACTATACTGCACCTAATGTGGTGGAACTATACTGCACCTAATGTGGGGAAACTGTACTGCACCTAATGTGGGGGAACTGTACTGCACCTAATGTGGGGGAACTATACTGCCAACCTAATGTGGGGGAACTGTACTGCACCTAATGTGGGGGAACTATACTGCACCTAATGTGGGGGAACTATACTGCCAACCTAATGTGGGGGAACTGTACTGCACCTAATGTGGGGGAACTATACTGCACCTAATGTGGGGGAACTATACTGCCAACCCCAATATGAGGGAACTACAACCCAATGTGGGGGGATCTATACTGCCAACCTAATGTGGGGGGAACTATGCTGCGTACTTAAAGGGGTAGTCCACTAATAAGATATATACGTGTGCATAGGAATTTGTTCATGTTTTTTTTTAAATTTTTTATCTTTAGTACGGCCCTCCAACGGTCTGAGGGACCGTGAACTGGCCCCCCTATTCAAAAGTTTGACTGCCCCTGTTTTAGATGGTCTATTGTTTGTGTAGCTCTTCTTTTGTGACCTCTTTGTTGCTGGACGGTAGTTTCTGATTCTGGTGACTGGCGATTCCTCTGGCCTGCTTCATGTCGGCCATGTTGTGAGCGCCACATCTCTTACTCAGCTGTGACGTTTTCTGCACCTCCTCCCAGCTGCCGCTCTGCCCTTCCCCTCATGAACATAAATCCCATTGGTTGTGGCAGTCATTGCCCATTATCAGCCAATAATGGTTCAGAACGGACTCCGCAGCACCTATCTTCTTACTTGTGTGCATGTCTGCTCCTTGATGTGCAGCGTCCTTAGCAACTGACTTACTTCTGAGCAGACTCCTGCAGTGCAGAGACACTACTGGTTTCCATGATGGGAGTAGTAGTTTCACAGCTGCTGGAGTCTGCCAGTGGCTGGGGAGGCTAAATTAGTGTTTGTACTACTACCCCCATCATGAAACAGAGTCTGTTCATGTTGGGGTAGTAGTACAGGGGCTGAAGGATTGATCGCACCGGGTCTCAATTCTGACACCCAATGCGATCAGCAGTTATAAAGCAGGGAAGCGAGTGGCATGCTGCGCTACTCTGCAATGTATCTAATGTTTAAACTTTCATTTTTAAATCTCCCGCCGGGAGCCCTGAATGGCCGGCACCGAGGAGCCATTCAGGGCTCCCGGCAGGGTTTTTAAACTTTTACTGTCTTAACCCTACATGTATGCCTCCATGCATATTTATAATAATTTATTGGCACCAGTGTGCATAAGTTTATCCCCACCATGTCCATATGCCCCCGTGGCCATATCCCCCCAGTGGTCTTATTGCCTGGCTGCCTGCTGCTCCTCATCTTCTAGGAGCAGGGCAGCAGCGGGGACATATCGGGTGGCGGCTGCGGTGCAGAATGAATGAAGCCGATATATCCTGCATGGCAGCTCCATTCATCCATTCATTATCTGCCGCAGCCCGATATGTCCCCACTGCTGCCCTGCTCCTAGAAGATGAGGAGCAGCAGGCAGCCGGGGAATAAGACATATGGACATGGGGGGATATGGACACTGGGGGATATGGACACTGGAGGGATATGGACATGGAGGGGGGAATAAACGTATGCACACTGTAGCCAATAATTTATTATAAATATGCACGGGGGCATACATTTAGGGTTAACACAGTAATAGTTTAAACACCCTGTCGGGAGCCCTGAATGGCTCCTCGGTGCCGGCCATCCAGGGCTCCCGGTGGGGGATTTAAAAATGAAAGTTTAAACCTTATATACAGCGCAGAGGAGTGGAGCATGCCGCCTGCTTCCCTGCTTTATAACTGCTGATCGCATCGGGTGTCAGAATTGAGACCCGGTGCAATCAATCCTTCAGCCCCTGTACTACTACCCCCAACATGGAACAGACTCTGTTCCATGATGGGGGTAGTAGTACAAACACTAATGTAGCCTCCCCAGTCACCGGCAGACTCCAGCAGCCGGGGAAGTACTACTCCCATCATGGAAACCAGCCTGTTCCATGATGGGAGTAGTAGTAGTCCCTCAGCACTGCAGGAGTTGCTCAGAAGTCAGTTGCGAAGAACACTGCACAGCAAGGAACAGACATGCGCACAAGTAAGAAGATAGGTGCTGCGGAGTCCGTTCTGAACTGCTATTGGCTGATCATTACCCAATGGCAGCCACAACCAATGAAAAAAAAGTTAGTTAGAATGTGATTACCATATTCATGAGGGGATGGGCAGAGCGACTGCTGGGGGGAGATGCAGCACAAAACGTCCCAGCTGAGTAAGTGACGTGGCGCTCACAACATGGCCGACAACACTGAGTGAAATGTGAGCGCCAGTCACGGGAAGCCAGTAACAAACAGTATCTTCCGGGAAGGTTTTAAAATAACTACAAAAGAACACCAGACAAGGAAAAGAAACCAAGCACAGAACTGGTAAGCTAAATATAATGATTTGCACCATATAACTATAAAAAAATAACCACCGGACAAACCCTTTAAAGGGTCCTCTTCATCTTGGGTGGTCATTATTGCTACCATTGTAGCCTGTACCAACAATTATCTGGGAACTGATTTGTGGACGGACGTACAGTGGAAAATGGTTTGATCTTGGTAAATCCTCTTTCCTGGATGTTGTGTAATGGAAAGGTATGCATTACACAGCTCAATGCGTTACCGTATGACTACCATGGCCCAAGTGGAGGCACATTGTGTAGTGATGTCACTTCCTGTCCTCGTATGTTAATCATCCCGTCTCATCGCTCCCAAGACCTAATTAAAACTTCTCCTCCACAAACACGACAAGGCTCATTCTTATTTAGTGTAATTAGGAACTTAAGATGAAAAGCCTTCAAGTTATTGCCATGAGTGAGTTCAGACACAATGGAAGGAATTCCAGCACGGGACAAGGAACACACAAAAGTAGACATTATGAATGGAATGTCTAAACATCATTGAAACTGTCATCCAGCTATAGAGGGGAAACTCGTGATAGACAAAGAATTATAACCTCAAAATGACCATAAATCATTGAGAAGATTAGAGCGTGTGAACTGCGAGATTCCACATCCCGGGAATATTTGTGTGTGTTCTGAGCTCACAAGCAAGGTGCTCCAACTATTTAACCCCTTCTTATCTTGTTTCCTTTGTCTCATGAACAGCAACAATTCGACATTATTTCCAAGAATCAGTAGAACTGAGGATAGAATATAGTGACTGGGTGGTGAAGATGATGGTGAACTGCACCTTCCAGTACTATCAGCCGGTCCTTAATAATATATATGTTCTATACAATTAAATACAATGTACCCAGACCGCACAAACAAGAAATGGTCTTCGGTTTCAGCTCTATCCTTAAAGGAGGGAATTGTTTTTGATCGTTTTAGCTTCTTTCTGGCCTTAAATGAACACTTTTTTTTTTTTAGGGATTGTTAATGGGGGTTTTCCAGTACTTCTTTTTATTGATTGTCTCTCTCCTCAGGAAAGGTCATCAATATCTGATCTGTGTGCGGGAGGGGGGGGGGGGCGGGTAGTTGGGGCTATGCTGTTCTCCAGAGCCACAATACACAATAAGGGCTCATGCACACTATGGATATGTTCTCCAGAGCCACAATACACAATAAGGGCTCATGCACACTATGGATATTCTGCTCAAAATTCCAAGCGGCAGCAGAATCCTATTGATCTCTGTAGGTTCCTGCCGCTCAGAGCACACTACTTAAATGGGCACTGTCAGATACAAAAACTTTTGATATGTTGTAAAGCATGTATAACCAACAGGTTTGGCATTTCCTCCCGTTGAGAGGAATTCAGACTAGTGAGCTAAATTAAGTGTGATTAAAAAATAAATAAAGGTGCTAGACACATAAAAATTAGATGTACATGGTCAGGATTAGGTACTGAGTGATATATTAAAAAATATGTTTTTTTGTTGGATTTGATGGGTACGCTTTAAGTTCCGTAGCAGAACACCCAATGTGGATCCAGATTCCGCTGAAAAAATGAACATGTATCTGCCTGAAAAAGGCCATTAGCCAATAGGACTTTGACTTCTGGCGCTTATTTCAACTGTGAAAATCTGTGGCACTGATTTAGCGATTCAACTTCCTCCTTGCTGAATTTCCATACTGTACATGGGCCCTAAATGAAGAAGTAATCATGTGGCTCCATACATTATATAATTTGCTGTGCTGGGTTACTGCAGCCCAGTGCCTGTTTACTTCAATGGGTGCGGACTGAGTTGCAATAATACAGAACAGCCGCTAAACAATGTACAGGGCCATTTGCTTCCATGACCGTGAGGGCAGGTGTTGGACCCCTACTGTCGCATAATGATGGCCCTTTTTTAAAAAATTTTATATTGGGCCATCACAATAGTATTTGCAATAATTTTTTGTGACACATAGGGCTAAAAATATTTTAGTGGAACTTTTAATTTCTTTTGTTAGTTCTATGAGGGGTAAAGTGTATTCCTTAAAGGGGTACTCCCGTGGAAAACCTTTTTTTATTTTTTATTTTTAAATTAACTGGTGCCAAAAAGTTAAACAGATTTGTAAATTACTTCTATTAAAAAATCTTAATCTTTCCAGTACTTTTAGTGGCTATATACTACAGAGGAAATGCTTATCTTTTTAGATTTCTCTCATGTCATGACCACAGTGCTCTCTGCTGACCTCTGCTGTCCGTTTTAGGAACTGTCCAGAGCATGAGAAAATCCCCATAGCGAACATATGCTGCTCTGGACAGTTCCTAAAATGGACAGCAGAGGTCAGCAGAGAGCACTGTGGTCATGTCATCAGAGAAATCTAAAAAGTAAAGCATTTTCTCTGTAGTATACAGCCCCTAAAAAGTACTGGAAAGATTAAGATTTTTTAATAGAAGTAATTTACAAATCTGTTTAATTTTCTAGCACCAGTTTATTAAAAAAAAAAAAAAAAAGTTTTCCACAGGAGTACCCCTTTAAACACTACACAGTAAGGGCTTCTCTCCCTGTTCTTTATGGTCACCAAAAGTATGGAATAGAGACCATATAAATAATGGATATGATTGTGCACATCTGGAATTTGCTCTTGCAGTAGTTTTCGGATTTGGCTAAAATATACTAAGGGGATATTCAAAGAATTTAGCGCCACTTTTTTTTTTGTTTAGCTGCACTACATGTGCTTTAAATGTGGCACACACTATTAGCATACAGCCTGTTCCAAATTATTATGCAAATTATATTTTTCTAATTTACCTAAATAATTGATGTAAATAACAGTCAGCATATTCTCATGTTATCAACTATTAAGAGAACAATTCAAATGTTATAATGATGACAGTATTTTTTTTTTAAACATAAAAAACCTGTAATGCACTGTTCCAAATGATTACGTACGTAAGTTTCAAAACACTTTATAGGTTGTAAAGAACTGAAAATTGTAATTTGTTGTGTTTCCAGCATATTTACTCAAAAGCTATTTAAATCGAACTTTTAACAACATTTTAACTTTTTAAACATTTTAATAGATCATGTTACATTTTAACATAAGGCCCCTTATTTAATAGCAGCTTCACAAGTCTTTAATCCATTGAACTTGTGAGTTTTTGGACAGTTTCTCCTTGAATTTGTTTAAAAGATGTCAGAATAGCCTCCCAGAGCTGCTGTTTGGATGTAAACTGCCTCCCACCCTCATAGATCTTTTGCTTGAGGATGTGCCAAAGGTTCTCAATAGGATTGAGGTCAGGGGAGGATGGAGGCCACACCATGACTTTCTCTCCTTTTATCCCCATAGCAGCCATTGATGCAGAGGTATTCTTTGCAGCATGAGATGGTGAATTGTCATGCATGAAGATGATTTTATTATGGAAAGCATAGTTCTTCCTTCTGTACCAGGGAAGAAAGTGGTCAGTCAGAAACGTCAGAAACGCCACAAACTTTGCAGAGGTCATCTTTATACCTTCGGGGACCCTAAAGGGGCCGACCAGCTCTCTTCTCATTATTCCGGCGCAAAACATGACTCCACCACCGCCTTGCTGATGTTGCAGCCTTGATGGAACAGGGTAGCCATCCACCAACCATCCACTACTCCATCTATCTGGACCATCCAGGGTTGCACGGCACTCATCAGTGAACAGGACTGTTTGAAAATCAGTCTTCATGTATTTTTCTGCCCAATGCACCTTTTCTGCTTGTGAGCATTGGTTACTCGTGGCCAAATAGAAGGTTTAAGCACAGTTGCAAGACTCTACACCTTGATGTCCGTGGGACTCCAGAGGCACCAGCAGCTTCAAATATCTGTTTGCTGCAATGTAATGGTATTTTAGCAGCTGCTCTCTTGATCCGATTCATGGATCTGGCTGAAATCTTCCTCAATATGCCTTTATCTGCACGAACCCATTTGTGCACTGAATCAGCAACAAATCTCTTAATAGTGTGATGATCACGCTTAAGTTTTCGTGAAATGTTTGCATAAATCATCCAAGGCATTGAACTATTTCACTCTTTTTGGCAGCAGAGAGATCCTTTTTCTTCCATCGGATAGGGTATAAGATGCCTGATCGCGGGAGTCCTGTTGCTGGCGACCCCCGTGATCTTTCACGCAGCACCCCATTACCATCAATACTCCGGCCTTGTGATCGGCAGTCATCAGACCCGGAGCGAACATGCCCAGTGACGGGACCCCTGCGATCAGGCATCTTATCCCCTATCCTTAGGATAGGGGATAAGATGTCTTAGCGCCGGAGTACCCCTTTAATAATGTGGAACACCCACCTTTAGTAGTTTTTCCTTAAATTGGCTCACCTGGCAATCTAATTATCACGTGTCCGAGATTGTTTTCAGTGATCAAAAGAGTCCTGAGATACAATGCCATGAATGAGTTAAACTGAAATACAAAATAATTAATCTTTGTGACATTTAAATAGTATTTGCATGATAATTTCGAACAGGGTGTATATTTAGCACCCAATTAGCCAATTTTTTTTTTTTTAAAGGTCCGTGGTTAGGTGCACAAAGTGTCGCAGTTAATGCCAAGTATACTTGGTGTTAAATGATTTGCTATTTTTTTTTACAAAAGATCAAGCACACTTCTGAAAATGAGGCTCAGTGAACACTCTTTGAGGCACAAAATAAGGAGCCCTAATAACACAAGTCTTTGAATATTTCCCCCACTGTTTTCCCCTTTCCCAACATATCATGTCTATATGCTAAAATAGGATTTGTCCTGGTATCTGAAAGCAGCCATGTTTTTCTTATTGTACAGTAAGTTAGAAACAGTTCATTCTACATGCACAAAAGAGAAACAAACGACTTGTGAACCCGCAGTGTCTTTAAAAAGGCATAATATGGAACTGTTCTTATAAATCCTGTCTGTCTGTGGCAGAAGAGAACTATAACAGTCATATACCCCTGAGACTAAAGAAAATTAGAGGTTGTTATCAGATAATGGAATAGTCTTGACAATTTCCTTTTTACACATCACCGCGTGGCCTTTATAAAGTAAAGCTCAGGGCACGATGAACTCATAAAATAACTATTTGTAACTGGTAAAATCTTTGTGATAACTTTTATACAGACAAGTGTCTTCAAATCTGTGGAATTTTATGAGGCAGCGCTTGTAAATGATGTCAATTTACACTGTGGAATCTTGTTCTTTTCCTTGTATGATGTTTGTCTTGCCCTTTTATCTTGTCCTCGGGCTGGGATGATACAAAGGAAGTCTATTACATCACATAAAACTACACAAGACTTGTGCAGAGACGGCATTTGGTTGCATTTTATAGTGTTCGCAGACACAAAGCTTTTTTTTCTCCAGTTCTTATATTCCCTTATCAGTACAATTACTCTGAATCATTGATATGCAGAGATTTACTGCAGCAATGGCTGCCATGGGATAGAACTTTTCCAGACAGTTGGCTTCCTCTTAAGGAGAGATAGTTTGCATTCTTTCCATGAAGTATTGCCTTGTTGAGGTCCCCATACACTTTAGTCAATAGTCTGCCAAACCCACCAACATTGGATAGATGGCCCAACTGCCTTAAGCAGGCCTGCCGGGGCCAAAATCAAAATGGGCTACACACTCTGGGCCACACACAGGTTTTAAGAGGGGCCTTCTTATCTCGACTCATGTAGTGCACCTCAAGGTAAATGTTTTTGAAAACACATTCCTATAGCAACCTTACCTCCTTCTCCTGATATTCCTGCTCCTTTCCTTCCCTTGTTGACAGCTTGTTGTAACCTAGATTTGTTATAAGACCTTCCTTGACATTGAGGGATAGCTGGTATCAGCTGCATGTGTATGCGCTCTCTACGCCCTTGGTCCTGTATGCCTTGAGTAGACTAAGACCTTCCTTGACATTACACAACTATGATCACGGGCAGCAAGGAATTATTTGGGGTGCTGCATGGTCTACAAGCCTGGTCTAAAGTGTATGGGAGCCTCCTGATGGTCCCCAAACAGATGACGTCATGGGAGAAAAGGATGGGGCATGTTGGATATCAACTGCCCTACCCTTTTTGTTCTCAAAAAGATAAGCGCCCGCCACAGGTGTCTGCCTTCGAAAACACACGCATGCTCAGACAAACCCAGAGTGCATGTGTATAGGGGGATTATTAGGAATAGCTTGTTTGGCTTACAGCTGTGTGTTCTAACTTCTTGCAGGAGATAGACCCCATGGGGGAGTTTTATCAAAACCTGTCCAGAAGAAAAGTTGCTGAGTTGCGCATAGAAATCAATCAGATCGCTTCTTTAATTTTGCAGAGGCCTTTTCAAAAATGAAAGAAGTGATCTGATTGGTTGCTATGGGCAACTCAGCAACTTTTCCTCTGGACAGGTTTTTATAAATCTCCCCCACGTCTATGAAGCCCGTCTACTATATTGAGTTGAGTCAGGCCGTGAGCTGGTTATATCTAATGATCAGTGAGAGCCACATGGACAGTCTGGTGGTGGATGACAGAGCAAATGTTGTGACATCATGGCCAGTATTCTTGTGACCTCATCACATTACTACAGAGCTTTTGGGTGATGTGAACATAAAATAAAATTACAGAGAGGTGTAACTTGTTGGAGGTTAAAGTGCATCCATATTGGTCATCATTGACAATTTCAAATTCTATTCTTGTAAACTGATGGTGAGATGGCCAATTGTCCAGGTACCCAAGGGGCGAACAGATTCTACATTCAGCACAAGATAATATAAGGTTGTATACATAGATGAGGAAAATGTTACTGTAGCTTTAAAGGCACTTGACAGATGACAAAGAATAATAAAGCAGCATGTACAGTGACCCCTCAACCTACGATGGCCCCGACATACGAGGCCATCGCATGTTGAAGGCAGCATCAACATACGATGCTTTTTTATGTTGAGCCATCGCATAAACAGCTATCTGACTGCTTCAGCTGCCAAAGGATAGCCGTTTACGGTGCCCCGTGAGCTCCAGTGATGGTCACTCACCTGTCCTCGGGGCTCCGGCGCGTCCTCTTCGGGATCCTCTGCATCGTCGGCGCTCTCCATCGTCATCATCACGTCGCAGCACACGCCGTCCCGTGATCCAATAGGAGCAGCGCGAGTAGCGACGTGTTGGCGGCGACGGAGAGTGCGGATGCTGGGGAAGCAGAGGGCTTGCCGGAGCGTCGGCGACACCTCGGGGACTCGGCGACAGCGATGGACGGCGACAACCAGGGCAGCTGTGACGGTCCGGAGCAGCGGGGACAGGTGAGTACAACTTCCTCTAGCAGTGGTCTACAACCTGTGGAACTCCAGATGATGCAAAACTACAACTCCCAGCATGCCCGGACAGCCAACGGCTATCCGGGCATGCTGGGTGTTGTAGTTTTACAACATCTGGAGGTTCGCAGGTTGTAGACCACTGTCCTATACTTTTACATTGCACGGATCCCTCAACATGCGATGGTTTCAACAAAGGCTGGTCCATTTGGAACGGATTACCATCGCATTTTGAGGGACCACTGTAGACGTTATCACTGAAATACAAAAATTGGATGTGAGCTTCGGGTGGTTGGGACGAGAAGGGGGATTCACTTTCCTGGAAAAAAGATCACTGTTTTATAACACAGACTGACTAAAATAAGCTTTGTGACCTTAATAGACTTTACTTTACTTGTGGAAGCCTTGAATTCTAATTTCACAGCAAACAGATTAGAGCCCAATGCTGGGACTCCCTCAAGGGTTTAACAGCAGAAGTAAAAGTTAAGAATGATACATTTTGCGATTCCCTTTCTATATTTCAGGAACGCACCACAGGGTCGTTTAACAATCTGTCTGCTGTGTAATAGCACAACGAATGTTTCAGGCACAGTCTGCATGTTTCGAAAACCAGATGAAAATTGACTAAACTTCTATGTGGAGAGTTTTCATTTCATTTTTTTTCCCCGGCCATGCTGACAAATCTTGACAAGGTATCTACCAACCGGAACAGATACAGAACATTCTAATTAAGAAATGTGAACCAGAATGGTGCAGTCAGAGAATGGTCTGGCAGGAAAGCTTAAAACAATACTTTCAAGATCTTCTGCTAATGACTTCCATCTTAAGAACGCACAAAAAACACCATCGTGCCCAACCCCTTGGAGACAGTATGCGAAGCAGCTGGATACTGTCTGCAAAACCTATCCAGGCCGCTGCAAACATACATGTTGTGATCTTACAAGAGGCCCATAGACTAATAGCTTGGAACGGGAACAAACCCCCCCAATAGGGAAAAAAAAAAGGTCCTTTGCATTGTAGATAGACAATTGCATATTCCTGAAAGACTGTGACAAGCCGACCAGAGGGTAACTGGATCAGCGGGAGGAATGGAGCTTGTCAGGGTTAGTCAGAAATATGAGTAAAGATTAGTCCTAACACCCACTCAGGTATCCAATAACCTTTACACACCATCCCTTGCTGTATGACCCACATCTGTGACCTGCTGAGTAATACCACAACACTGTGCAGTGAGATGTTATTTAAAGCAATAGTGATGAGATCTTCAGGTCGTTCTGGTTGGGATTCACATACAGATATGAAACTTGTAACCAATACATTGTGTTTGGAGCCTGGTATCATGCTACAAATATCTATTTGAACTACACTGCTCAAAAAAAATAAAGTGAACACTAAGATAACACATCCTAGATCTGAATGAATGAACTAATCATATGAAATACTTTCCTCTTTACATAGATGAATACGTTGACAACAAAATCACCAAAAATTATCAATGGAAATCAAATGTATCAACCCATGGAGGTCTGGATATGGAGTCACACTCAAAATCACAGTGGAAAACCCCACCACAGGCTGATCCAACTTTATGTAATGTCCTTAAAACAAGTCCCAATGAGGCTCAGTAGTGTGTGTGGCCTCCACGTGCCCGTATGACCTCCCTACAACACCTGGGCAAGCTCCTGATGAGGAGGAGGATGGTCTCCTGAGGGATGTCCTCCCAGACCTGGACTAAAGCATCCGCCAACTCCGGGACAGTCTGTGGTGGATGGAGCGAGACGTCCCAGATGTGCTCAATCGGATTCAGGTCTGGGGAACGGGTGGCCAGTCCATAGCATCAATGCCTTCCTCTTGCAGGAACTGCTGACACAGTCCAGCCACATGAGGTCTAGCATTGTCTTGTATTAGGAGGATCCCGCCATTCCTGTACCCCACTATTTCCAGGTAGCAACCTCAGCTAGACTGACATTGATTTGACCGTGTGTGTATCTTAGTGTATCTGTTAATTTGTGTGCTTCCAGCTGTTTCCCGACTCCTACTGTTTTTGTATTTTATTATTCTGACAATACTGCCCTGACACTTAGCAGGGAGGGTTTGTCGTCGTGGCTGTCGATCCGTCAGGCAATAGGTAGGGGCTGTGGGTGAGTTAGGGCTGCACTGTTCCCTGCCCATAAGTGACAATGACCTCCCATTCCCAAGACATGAGGGTTTATAGTTTGTCTGACTTTACAATGAATAGTCAGAAGGGCGTGAACTTAGTTTAAATAATGAGAGTAACTGGGTGGGATTACACAATCAGGGGTTGGGAGTGATTTACATAGAGGGGCGTGTCTGCCTAATACACATGCCCCTGACTGTATAATCCCGCATATCACCTGATATTCACTCCCATTATTTGAATTAAGTTCATGCCCATCTGACTATTCCTTGAATTATTAAAATATAAACCCCCATATATCAGGCACGGGAGGGCGTATCAAGAAAAGGTGTGTGATCGGGGTGCCCTAAGCTGTTTAATGGTAGTATCATCTAATTTTTGTGGATAAAACAACTAGTATTGGAGCCAAGGTTCATCTAATACAGTACTTCCCAACTTGTTTGCCTCCAGCTGTTGAAAACCTACAACTCCCAGCATGCCCGTGCAGCCAAAGGCTGTCCGAGCATGCTGGGAGTTGTAGTTTCTCAACAGCTGGAGGCAAGCAGGTTGGGCAACTTATCTAAAGTCTATATGAAAGTGAATTGTAGTGTTCAAAACAGTATTATCTGTACTCATTCATTGTCGCATGGCTTAGATGGTACCTGTTCCTCATGGCACCTTCCATAGTAAGAAGACCATGACATGAAGGAGCTCACCATGGGTCATGTCCAAATATAGCCACCCTTTTATTTAGATTGTTTCTTCTTACTCCCTCCTTTTTTAGTGTCTATTCCACATGGTAGACTATAAAATATTCCTCTGTACTCACATATATTATAGGAAAATGGCATGCTGAGTTTAAATATTACACCAGATTGCGCTCTACGCTCCCTCCGCGCCTGTAAAATAAGTGTCAGCCATACACGCTGCTCCGATGTTGATTCATATGCTTCTTCTCCTCTCTCGCAGCCTCTGCTATATGCACTAGAACAATGTTAAAAAATGCTCCGACATCTCCTTCCAAAGTGTTCAGCTGAGGGAGGGGGGAGGAATGTTCTTTATATCAATTTTCGAAATCTCCAGCTCGCAGGAAAGATTATGTCTCAGACAAAACAGTCTGTGAGTGACTTGTGTGGGCGAGCGCAGGTGGGTGTTCTGCTCCTTCTAGGTTACAAAGGAATACACCACTTTAGATTTGATTTCACTGAATTCCATACGCAGCCCAAATTCTCCTCGACCAAGAAAGCACCCAGAATATGCGCATGTAACCCACAATCTAAAATGGGACAATATTTGTCTTGTCCACCAGCCTGCTCCTCAGATACCCCTAGTGGAACTGAGAACTAAAAATAGTCTTGTAGATTTATTACGTTCTGTACAAGGTAAGCAAATCAAAATTCCTAATTTTGGGACAAAAATGAGAAAGAAAAATCTAATTCTACTGCCTAGTACAACACTAAAGCTGCCTACATACTCACAATAGCGATCGGCCAAATATTCATTTAGCTCAAGGGGTTTTCCTCCCAGGTCTCACCAAGCAACACACTCGGGAAGGCTGAGCGTGCATGACATTTTAGTTGTGTGATAGGAAAAATCTACAGCATAAGCAGAGAATTGGACATGCCAAAATCCAACAGATGTCGAGAGAAGATCAGGACACTCTCAATGCAAACTGAACAGTACCATACCCAGTGAGTTCCGTGCACAAGTCCCATCCATCACAAAAGGACTCATGCATGGAACTCGCTGGATATTGGACAGTTCCTGAGGAAGTTATACCTCCCAACATCTTATCTGCTAAGCATGACAGTGTATGTGGATATATTATCTGCTGAGCATGACAGTGTATGTGGATATATTATCTGCTGAGCATGACAGTGTATGTGGATATATTATCTGCTAAGCATGACAGTGTATGGGGATATATTATCTGCTAAGCATGACAGTGTATGGGGATATATCATCTGCTGAGCATGCACATTTATGGAGATATTTCATCTGCTGAGCATGCACATGTATGGGGGTGTTTCATCTGCTGAGCATGCACATCTATGGGGGTGTTTCATCTGCTGGGCGTGCAAATGTATATAAGGCTATTTCATCTACTGAGCATGAACATGTATGGGGTTGTACTATCTGCTGAGCATGCATGTGTATAGAGGTGTTCCATGTGCTGGGCATGCATGTCTTTGAATGAGTTCGGACATATCTATCTAAAGTGTGAGTCACATTTTAGATCCTATTAAAGTCTAATGAGTAGAAAACATCCATCCTTCACTAATACTAAGACCGCCACACGATGACTAGATTAGACATATCCCATAGATATTACTGAAGCTTACAACAGTGATTCCCTAAATGTATGCGGGGTGCAGTCATCTGTTCTGGATACATTTTTCTTATGGGGACTCTGGAGCCTTGGAGGGAGATCTACACTGAGATAACACATCCTAGATCTGAATGAATGAACTAATCGTATGCAATGCTTTCATCTTTAAATAGTTGAATGCGCTAAAAACAAAATCACAAAAAAATTATCAATGGAAATCAAATTTATCAACCCATGGAGGTCTGGATATGGAGTCACACTCAAAATCAAAGTGGAAAACCCCACTACAGGCTGATCCAACTTTATGTAATGTCCTTAAAACAAGTCCCAATGAGGCTCAGTAGTGTGTGTGGCCTCCACGTGCCCGTATGACCTCCCTACAATGCCTGGGCATGATCCTGATGAGGTGGAGGATGGTCTCCTGAGGGATGTTCTCCCAGACCTGGACTAAAGCATCCGCCAACTCCTGGACAGTCTTTGGTGCAACGTGGCGTTGGTGGATGGAGCGAGACACAATGTCCCAGATGTGCTCAATAGGATTCAGGTCTGGGGTACGGGTGGGCCAGTCCATAGCATCAATGCCTTCCTCTTGTAGGAACTGCTGACACACTCCAGCCACATGAGGTCTAGCATTGTCTTGCATTAGGAGGAACCCAGGGCCAACCGCACCAGCATATGGTCTCACAAGGGGTCTGAGGATCTCATCTCGGTACCTAATGGCAGACAGGCTACCTCTGGCATGCACATGTACGGCTGTGCGCCCCCCCAATAAATGCCACCCCACACCATTACTGCCACCGCCAAACCGGTATTGCTGGGGGATATTGCAGGCAGCAGAACATTCTCCAAAGCATCTTCAGACTGTCACATGTGCTCAGTGTGAACCTGCTTTCATCTGTGAAGAGCACAGGGCGTCAGTGGCAAATTTGCCAACCTTGGTGTTCTCTGACAAATGCCAAATGTCCTACACAGTGTTGGGCTGTTAGCACAACCCCCACCTGTGGACGTCGGGCCCTCATACCAACCTCATGGAGTCTGTTTCTGACCGTTTGAGTGGACACATGCACATTTGTGGCCTGCTGGAGGTTATTTTGCAGGACTCTGGCAGTGCTCCTTGCATAAATACGGAAGTAGCGGTTCTGCTGCTGGGTTGTTGCCCTCCTACGGCCTCCTCCACGTCTCCTGATGTACTGGCCTGTCTCCTGGTAGCGCCTCCATGCTCTGGACACTACACTGACAGACACAGCAACCTTCTTGCCACAGCTCGCATTGATGTGCCATCCTGGATGAGCTGCACTACCTGAGCCACTTGTGTGGGTTGTAGACTCTGTCTCTTGCTACCACTAGAGTGAAAGCACCGCCAGCATTCAGAAGTGACCAAAACATCAGCCAGGAAGCATAGGAACTGAGAAGTGTTCTGTGGTCACCTCCTGCAGAACCACCCCTTTTATTGGGGGTGTCTTGCTAATTGCCTATAATTTCCACCTGTTGTCTGTTCCATGTGAAATTGATTGTCAATCAGTGTTCTTCCTGAGTGGACAGTGGGATTTCACACAAGTGTCATTGACTTGGAGTTGCATAGTGTTGTTTGTGTTCCCTTTATTTTTTGAGCAGTGTATTATGTTGCCCAATGATTTATGATGGCACCAATGGGCGTAAAGTTAAAATTGACCAAATCGGGCAACAGCCAACTTATATGTAAACCAGTGTTCTCCAGTCTATGTCCATAAAGCTGTTGCAAATTACATTTGCCAGCAGGCCTAGACAACCCCCAGAGCATGCTGGGAATTGTGGTTATGCAACATCTGGAAGGCCCCAGATTAAGGGGGGGACACTGGTCTAAACCAATAAGTGAATGATTAGTAGAATAAGGTATCGCCACTTGAGTATCCCTGGGGAATGTATCCTGTAACACGTCTGGCAGGGACACTGCTCTCCAATGATCTCATACATCGTCAGTATCCTACCTTGTAATTACTCTCCGCCCACCTGACAAACGGGTATGCTTATTGTGTATCATTATTTTTACTACAGACTGAGCCATATTTGGAGGACAGGCTGTCATTTGCATTCACATCCTTTTCCTGTATCTCTGTGTGTCTACATTATTTCTATTTGATTTCTCCCGGAAAAAAACAAAATAAAATCTCGAGCTCATTTATCTTAAGTGTATAAGCCTTATAAACAAGCAGGGCAGAGTATATACAAAGATATCCAGTGTAAACACTATAAAAGTATATTCCTGCAGTTTGGCTATCCCAGCTCATTAGCCCTGGAACTTTATGGGAATTGCCTCAGTCGCTGATAAGGAAATTGCCTAATGTTCTGTCCATACCAATTACTAGAGGATCTTGCATATTATACACTCTGTTTACATCACATTTTTCATCTCCGCTTAGCGTCCAGACATACACACTAATTGTGTCCATAGGGCTCCATTAGCTCAACAGGAAGCCATTTGGCCTCTTTTTCAAGTGGTATACCTTGCCATACTGTAATGGCAACAGCTGGTAACAATACAGCAAAAGATGGACTTCACCCATAGCAATCACAGTTCTAGATCCTAATAGTGTCTACCAGTCCTCAGATACCCCCAGGACTTATTGGTAGGGCTGAACTATAAGACAAGCAGACAGAAGCAAGAAATAAATCACATGAAGCACACAGTAATAGTGGCTGGTACAAATTAACAAGAAGATCAACCCACCGTTGGATGAGAGGAACCGAAAGATGATTAAAACAAACTAATTATGATAATAGTAATCAGAAACTAAATCAAAAGATGGACAAGAGCAACTGCAAAACAGACCCCTAGCTAGCTCTTTTCCTAGATGTATCAAAGGAGTGCTTCGTTTAAACCAGGATAACGTGGCGCCGATCAGGACAGAGGAATCACGGAACCAGGATAAAATCCATCCGACTTTATTACCAATAATGCAACGCTATCCTGGTTTAAACGAAGCACTTCTTTGATATATCTTTCACGTACCCAGGAAGGCTGCAGACAGACCTTATCTAAACTACACACCTTTTAACATTGTTGTGTATGTTTTTGCACAACCTCTTCTGGTAAGGCTGGGTTCACACTACGTTTTTCAACTACGGTTCCCGCATACGTTTTCTATCAAAAACCGTATGGGGAAAAAAACGGATGGAACAGTATGGGAAAAAGTAAACCGTATGGGTTTTTAAACAGTATACTGTTTTTAAAAGTGCATACTGTTCCGTCCGTTTTTGTATAAAAAAAACCCATACGATTTTGAAAATTTTGTCCATTTTTAATGGGAGGAGTCTTGGGTGGGGACTTTAGGATTCAAATGCGCATGTGCAAAGTAAAAACGTATACGTTTTTCCCGTATGGAACCGTATACATGTGCGTTTCCCATTGACGTCCATGTTTAAAAAAAACGTATGCGGTTGCAGTACGGTTTTTAAACCGGAGACAAAATCATGGTCAACCACGGTTTTGACTCCGGTTTAAAAACCGTACTGCAACCGCATACGTTTTTTTTAACATGGACGTCAATGGGAAACGCACATGTATACGGTTCCATACGGGAAAAACGTATACGTTTTTACTTTGCACATGCGCATTTGAATCCTAAAGTCCCCACCCAAGACTCCTCCCATTAAAAATGGACAACATTTTCAAAAACTTATGGGTTTTTTTTCTACAAAAACGGACGGAACAGTATGCACAGTTGGCTGTCCAGGCGAATTGTAGTTTTGCAAGATCTGGAGGGCCACAGTTTGGAGACCACTGCCCTAGATCTATCCCTAAACACTAAATCTAACACAGACACCACTAAGCCTCACTGCCCTATAATAACCGTAATCTGCATACTAACCCTAGCATAGCAACCATCAGGCACTAGGACCAAGAGTCAAGGATCTGACTGAACAGAAACTGAATCAGGGAACTAGGAAACAAAATAACAGAAGCAGAAAATTCCACACTAAAGATAAAAGGAATAAACTAAAAGGGCAAAGAACTTAGAACTAGATGAGAACAAGCACTAGAAAACACACAAGGATTGCTGGAAACAAATGTACAGGGCTAACACTATAATACGCACAGTACTGCAAAAGAGAGGCTATCTAATCAGGAGCTCCACTCTACACTAGGCCAGAGTTGAGCAGTCATGACCAGATGATCAAGTAATAGATCAGCTGTGAGACGGCTACATAGAAACTGCTATAAAGGGAATGTCACATAAAAAAATACCTTTTTGCATTTTATGTTAAACATTTTTTGTTGGACATTTATTGTGATTTCCTTTTCTAATTTTCCATTTTACTATTTATCATGTTTTTGCCACTAAGCCAAAAACTAAGCTGAGATTTCTTGTTCTGTATGTGATGATAAAAAAAACACAACACCGATACCCTTATTAGGGAAGGCAATAAACTGCAAAAAAAAAAAACAGCGCCAACAAGGCGCAAAAAGCCCGTTATCCCTAATAATAAAACGTAACTTTTATTTGATATATGTTATGATACCTATATTGTCACGGTCTTATGAAAATTCATAAAGTGACACAGTGTGGGATGTACTAGGAAGACTATTTAACACCTGATACAAGGGCCAATGCCACCAACACTATGATACAATTAGAGTGTCTGTTATCTTAGCCTAAGGCTGCAGTCCATTAGGCTATGTATGTATGTGATGATAAGGAGGAGGCTGCTGGAAAGTGATATGTACAGCATTACAGTAAAAGGTGACATCAATATATAGAAAACAAAGTAGATTAGCCTCCCCTCCCTGTGGAAGAACCCTTCACAGGTCACTGAGCAAATCCATAAACCTCTACCATTAATTTTAATGCGACAGCTCCTGGTGCCAGTCATGATCATTGCAGGAGGGCAAACAATGCCCATATGCGATGATGCGGTAACATATTGAAGCTATAGTTCATCGTGCCTGGAATCCACCATCTCTCATCTTAAAAGGTAGACTAGATAGGCTGACACATTCTATATTTCTATATCTATGTTGTAGATAAGCCACTGTCAGAGGAGTCTCTCAGCAGCTTATTCTACTCCCTCAATGTGTATTGGAGGGGGGGGGGTCAGATGGAGCTTTCAGCCAATAGCTACAGTCTAAGTATAAGGTGTATCATAGGTTGATTCCTTTTTTCTTTGATCGATTCCTAATACCCATCAAAAGCTGCCAACCCATAAGGGCAACTTTCGTGCAAAATTTTGTTCTGATCGGGCAACATCTTCTGTCTCTGCTACGAGATTCATGTTTTTCATGGAAAATGTGCCTCGACTTGTGCGGAACATCGTTGTTTTGCAGCTCCTCTCCACTTGATGCCGTGTATCAAGTGACCCAGAGGCCCCCACATGGATGTGGCTGCATTTCAGGCTTCTCCCAAGCCCTACAGAACCATATGTAGAACTTGTGTGACCTAATATAGCCTTCAATTTTAGTAGCATCTTCTTCTGGATAGGAGAGTAGATATAATTTGGTGATGAGGCGTCACTTGACCACACGTGGACAACTCTGTCACACATTTCACAGTCCTCTCCACTGTATCAGGAGAGGACTTCCAGGAGTTGTGGGTTTCAGCGGCGCTGACCAGGAGTAGACACGTAAGGGGAGTGGGAGAAGGGTTTATTTAAAACAATGCAACGCGTTTCGCCGCTGGACAGCGCCGCTGAAATCCACTACTCCTGGAAGTCCTCTCCTGATACCGTTCACTTGGCTGGGAAGGCTGCAGACCGGGCCTCATACTCGCCCACGCTGACCATTGTTTTGTGTGAGGTCACACAACCGCCTTTGGTAAGGGTTAATTCAATATCCTGTTCTGAACCCCAAACCGGCGGTTTGACGCTATGGAGTGCTCTCTCTTTTCTTTTTAGTTCTCGCCAAAGTATGGCATGGATGTTTGGTGATAGATCAGCCTGGCACTGTGTTATCAGGCAGGATGGACTGTGATGGTGACATCTTCATTATCCAAGGTATTCAGCCATCATTTCAGTATAAACCTTAGCTTCAAAATTCAAGACACTTTGAAGACATTTCTGATTTAAAACATGAAGCTCATGGCGGAGACAGAAGATATTCCCCTATTTTAACCAAATTTTGCACCCTAGTTTATAAGCATTGTTTATTACCTACACTATCAATACCAGATAAACATGAATGGATAGAATACCTTATTACAGGAGGATTATGCAGAATTTTCTTTTTTATCTACCTTAATTCTAAAAGACAAATTCAGAGGAAGTTTCCTTCTCCTTCATCCGAGAATAAAAAATTAAATAAATCCTAGTAGTGTATGAATCAAATCCAACCTGGTCGCTGATGTCCCTGTGACACAGAATGTTGGAAATATCTTTTACCGTGGATTTCTAAATTGGTTAAGCCTTTTTCTTATAGTAATTAAGGGTGAGTCACGGAATAAACCCAGGGTCACTGCCTAACTTGTGTTGTGTGTTTGGGTGTCTTTAGAGTGAGAACAGGACTCCTGGCAATCCATTACCTAATATTCATCCTCCGAGTGAGGACAAAGCCAACCTGGTATAAGTGCCTGAGGTCAGAGGTCATCTCTGAAAACCTCCGAAAACCGATACCATTTTTCTGCTATGAATCAAACTCCAAGCTATTAACAGAAATAGCCAGCATCACATGTATATTTTCCTACCGCACAGTTTACTTATCAATAGTTAGTTCTCTCTAATGCATGTTGCCCAAAGAATCAAATAAGTTTTCAGCATATTAATAAACAATAAGAGGGAGAAAATAATTGGTGGAGCAAATGATTGGGAGAGCACTGTTTTGGAGACTTAAAGGGGTACTACGAGGAATTAAACCCTTAGCCTATCCCTCCCTCTTATCAACCTATTTAATTGTCTAAATATGATTAAGATGTTGTTAACCTAATGTTCGTGACGCCGAGATGTGAATGTATGGTGTATGGCACCGTCAACAACCAACCCAAAACGGCATGTGATGAATGAGAGTCCAAAGCAGAGATTTAATGCAACTTGAACTTTTACTTGAAGAAGGCAGATACCTTGCTTTACAAACAGCCAACTTCCACCGATGTGACCGGGACACAAGGAACCTCTCAGGCTTGCTTGGACTTGCAGGCCATTGTACTACTGTTATCACTTTGGTAGGGACAGTAGAGACTTGACTTGACTGATTTCATGTGGCTGCAGGTATATAGGCTTTGGCCTAGATATACTGGACTTGACTTGTACAGATTTCATGTGGCTGCAGGTTTATAGGCTTTGGCCTAGATATACTGGACTTGACTTGACTGATTTCATGTGGCTGCAGGTATATAGGCTTTGGCCTAGATATACTGGACTTGACTTGTACAGGACTTGTGCTTTAGATCCAGGAGATAAGAGAGTAAATGTTTAGACTACAGCCCCTTATATATCACTGGTAGCTGGTTGCCTGTGCCCATGGAACTCTGGGTATATCATGTGATCACACATCACATGACTTATCACATGACCTTAGGAAGGTGCTATACAGGGTAAATATCCTAACAACCTTCATATACAGTTTACATTCACTGTACAATGCTTATAATATATGTACATACCTTATATACAACAGAATACGATATAATACCATAATGACTTAGGAGCCCTGCAGGAGAGCCCTTTGGACCTGAGGGACTCTACCTGAGGGGACTTAAGGACTGTACAGAACAGTGTTCTGTACTGGGACACTACAGCTATATAGAGCAGTTTCCCCTTCATCATCACCGCCTGTCATCATCCCCCTGTCATCATCCCACACCCCCCCTTCATCATCACCGCCTGTCATCATCCCACACCCCCTTCATCATCACCGCTTGTCAATGTCTGATTACAGTGGTCTTTCACCTGCGGACCTCCAGATGTTTCAGAAATACAACTCCCAGCATGCCCGGAGTGCTGGGAGTTGTAGTTTTGAAACATCTGGAAGTCCGCAGGTTGAAGACCACTGCGGTCTTCATCATCATCCAGAAACCCCCCCCTTTAGGTTTGTACTCACCTCCCCTCGGCGGGATGATAGGGTGAGCTGGTCCGGGCCATCTGTGCTGCAGGGACCGTCCGGTGGGGAGGGATAGTCGTTCCGGGCTGTTCATCTTCACCGGGGGGGGGCCTCTTCTCCGTGCTTCGGGCCTGGAATAGTGACGTTGCCTTGACAATGTACAGGGACGTTGCGCATGAACGTTCCTGTGTGTCTTCGCAAGGCAACGCCACTATTCCAAGGCCGGGCCCGAAGCGCGGAGAAGAGGCCCCCCGGTGAAGATGGACAGCCCGGAACGACTATCCCTCCCCACCGGACGGTCCCTGCAGCACAGATGGCCCGGACCAGCTCACCCTAACCTCCCGCAGAGGGGAGGTGAGTACAAAACTAAAGGGGGGGCTGGATGATGACGAAGGCTGCAGTGGTCTTCAACCTGCGGACCTCCAGAGGTTTCAAAACTACAACTCCCAGCATGCCCGGACATACTGGGAGTTGTAGTTTTGAAACATCTGGAGGTCCGCAGGTTGAAGACCACTGAGGGCAGAGAGTTCACTCGAGTATAAGCCGAGGGGGATGTTTTCAGCACTAAAAATCGTGCTGAAAAGACTCGGCTTATACTCGAGTATTTACGGTAAATATAAAGTATATGGTGACATTTATACAGTTAGAGTAGTACTTTTCTCTTGCCGCTGATTCCTCCTTCACTTTATTAGTTACCTGGTGGGAAACCTTGTAGTTCACATTATGCCATATAAGATTCATGTCTAGGTTAAGGGAACATTACATGAAGTTTCTTTCTATCATTGTTCCACGTCTCCATCTATTTAGGTTTCACTAATCATCGCAAATTACACAATATGTTTTCCATTAAACAGCTTTAACACATTTCCCACTGACAAGACGGTTACACAAAGCATGGACGGCGTATTGTTATCAGGACTGTACTTTAGGAGCATTTGGCCAGCTAAACATATGTGATCTGGGCGGAGACACTTGGAAACGTTCCACGATTCCTGAACATCAGTCAAAGTGTATGTTCCTCATAGACGTATCCATAACGCTCCCTCCTCCTGATATACTGCCCCAAGATTCCCTGCAGAGTAAAAACAGATTAAACATAATTTATTTTTGATGCAAGCACAAGCAGACAGAATAATACTAATTTGAAAGGGGTCAAAGCACACTTTTCAGAAGCCGTTCAGGAGAAACATGGAAAACTAAACAACTCCAAAACGCAGATAGTTGCCTGGGATTTCTGCATTTTGGAGATTTGTTGCTATTAAACCTCCACATCTGCTTACATTTAAAATTTTAAAATATATAGGCATTCATGTTTTTTTCATCCACTTACAATGTTTTATTGCTGGATTTTTCTTCTTAAGTATTCAAAACATTACATTATTTCATTTCACGTGTTGATCTTTATGTGTCAGTATATTACACATCGCCCTTTCACCTTTAGGCATTGGTTATAATCCAACTTTAAGCCGAGCAAATAGAAAACATCTGAGAGACTGTAGCAGTTCGATATCGCTGGACTGAGATTGACCAACGGAGTTATGGCGCTATTTATGAAGGAAAACCGATCAGAAACCAAATGCATTTTCTCACGCTCCGAACTCTCTGTAGTGATTTAGAAAAGTCATTTTTTCATCAACAGGTGCCTCTCGAGCAATGTTCTCCAATCTGTTCTCCTATAATGTTCGTCCCCTCCGAGCCTGCGAGGTACGCCAGACATAGCGGGTGTTGTTCACGTTGCTATAGTTGAGCATGAATAAGTGTAAAACAGCGAAAAACGTGTCTTTAGAGATTCATAATGAATAGTATGGAAAAAGCAAAACAGGTTGAACTTGGCTGCCTTGTCACACACACCGGAGAGATGGTAGAGTCGAGTACTGGTGATCATTGAGGAGATCGGAGTCTTACGGACGATGGTTTCTGGGGAACAAAAAGTATGCTGATTGGCTTCAAAATGGTCTCTCTAGTGCCACCTATAGGTGGCTACCCTGAAAGTGTTTCCCAACCGAGGTGCCTCCAGCTGTTGCAAAACTACGACTTCCAGCATGCCCGGACAGCCTTTGGCTGTCCGGGCATGCTGGAAGTTGTAGTTTTGCAACAGCTGGAGGCACCATGGTTGGGAAACACTACTGTAAGTCATGTAAATTTTAATCAATTGATGACAGAAAGTTAAAGGGGTACTCCGGTGGAAAACCTTTTTCTTTTTAATCGACTGGTGACAGAAAGTTAAACAAATTTGTAAATTAAAAAATACAGTGTAGCCCGGACCTTCTAGGTGAGTATAAAATGGATATACATGGATCGTGCTTCAATAATAATTATCATTTATTTATAAAAATAAGATTTCGACACTTCTCACAGGGCCCTTGTGAGAAGAACATGCATATTAAAAGGCAACCTAACAATGTATTAGGCAATAGTATTAAAATTATAAACTTGGCATAGAGTAATAGAATAAAATAGCAGAGTAAGATCTGTACCATGCAAATATATTAGAAAGTTGCTCTTCTAGATGTTTAGGGTAAATATGTCCCTTTTAGATACAGTAGCAAACAGTCTGTGTTATTAGAAATTGTTACCGGTCTGTAAATTGTAGCTCAGGCGGTGGATATTGCTCCCGCAATGGCTGAGTGTCCGTGGTGTGCACAGTTCACTGTGCGGTGCTTCCAATTGTAAGCCTGGTCCAGTAGGGTCTGAGCGTGGTGGTAGTCGCTGTCGGATAAGGCGCTGGCAGGCGCCGAAGATCGTGGTGGTGTCCGGGGACTGCTGGCGCTGGCGTGCGCTAGAGTTGGTATTCCTCACCGCTTTATTAGTTGGTAGACAGGACCATATACTGGAGGGCTGGAAGTTCACCTCGTGGTGCCGGCGTCTGACGTCAGAGCCGGGATGGCTACACCAGGATAGTTGCACCGGGATGGATCTGAACTGCTGAACCGGGTAGGTAGCAGAGTGAGAGAGCTAATGATGGTACAGTTCATGAAGTGTAACTGGCCATAAAATTTAGGCACAGTTCAAGTACTACTATGCCAGTAGATAACGACTAGACGCGTTTCAGGGTTGTATAGTATAACCCTTTCCTCAGTAGCTCATGACTACTGAGGAAAGGGTTATACTATACAACCCTGAAACGCGTCTAGTCGTTATCTACTGGCATAGTAGTACTTGAACTGTGCCTAAATTTTATGGCCAGTTACACTTCATGAACTGTACCATCATTAGCTCTCTCACTCTGCTACCTACCCGGTTCAGCAGTTCAGATCCATCCCGGTGCAACTATCCTGGTGTAGCCATCCCGGCTCTGACGTCAGACGCCGGCACCACGAGGTGAACTTCCAGCCCTCCAGTATATGGTTCTGTCTACCAACTAATAAAGCGGTGAGGAATACCAACTCTAGCGCACGCCAGCGCCAGCAGTCCCCGGACACCACCACGATCTTCGGCGCCTGCCAGCGCCTTATCCGACAGCGACTACCACCACGCTCAGACCCTACTGGACCAGGCTTACAATTGGAAGCACCGCACAGTGAACTGTGCACACCACGGACACTCAGCCATTGCGGGAGCAATATCCACCGCCTGAGCTACAATTTACAGACCGGTAACAATTTCTAATAACACAGACTGTTTGCTACTGTATCTAAAAGGGACATATTTACCCTAAACATCTAGAAGAGCAACTTTCTAATATATTTGCATGGTACAGATCTTACTCTGCTATTTTATTCTATTACTCTATGCCAAGTTTATAATTTTAATACTATTGCCTAATACATTGTTAGGTTGCCTTTTAATATGCATGTTCTTCTCACAAGGGCCCTGTGAGAAGTGTCGAAATCTTATTTTTATAAATAAATGATAATTATTATTGAAGCACGATCCACGTATATCCATTTTATACTCACCTAGAAGGTCCGGGCTACACTGTATTTTTTGGCTTTCCTTTTCTAGCAATTAAGGTATAGTTGCTTGCCCCGTTTGACCTCGGTGCGTAATAGTTGTGAGCTGCACACATCTACATAGTTTTTTCAAATTTGTAAATTACTTCTATTAAAAAATCTTAATCCTTCCAGTACTTATTAGCTGCTGAATACTACATAGGAAATGTCAGGAACTGTCCGGAGCAGAAGATGTTTGCTATGGGGATTTGCTCCTACTCTGGACAGTTCCTGATACAGACAGAGGTGTCAGCAGAGAGCACTGTGGTCAGACTGAAAATAACTACACAACTTCTTCTGAAGCATACAGTAGCTGGTAAGTACTGGAGGGATTAACATTTTTTTGTTTAAACAGAACATCCACAGTTTCAAACGTGGCCTAAAAACACATCTCTTCGGACAGGCCTATAACAGTCTCTAATTGGCCTCAACATATCCCCAACTTATCCCCAACTTGTCCCCAACATGTCCCCAACATGTCCCCAACATGTCCCCAACATGTCCCCCAACATATCCCCAACACATCCTCAACACATCCTCAACATATCCTCAACATGTCCCCAACATGTCCCCAACATGTCCTCAACATATCCCCAGCATATCCCCAACATATCCCCAACATATCCCCAACATATCCCCAACATATCCCCAACATATCCCCACAACTCTTGTTTGAATAGTTATTGTGTAATTTTATGTCTGATACTTGTCTTTGTTTGTACCCCATAATTGTAAGCCCTGCGGAATCTGTAGGCGCTATATAAATAAAATAAATAGTAAAATAAATAATAAAGGGGTACTCCGTGGAAAACTTTTTTTTTTTAAATCAACTGATGCCAGAAATTTAAATAGATTTGTAAATTACTTCTATTAAAAAATCTTAATCCTTCCAGTACTTATTAGCTGCTGAATACTACAGAGGAAATTATTTTTTTGGGAACACAGTGCTCTCTGCTGACATCATGACCACAGTGCTCTCTGCTGACATCTCTGTCCATTTTGGGAACTGTCCAGAGCAGGATATGTTTTGCTATGGGGATTGTCTCCTACTCTGGACAGTTCTTAAAATGGACAGAGATGTCAGCAGAGAGCACTGTGGTCATGATGTCAGCAGAGAGCTCTGAGTTCCAAAAAGAAAACCATTTCCTCTGTAGTATTCAGCAGCTAATAAGTACTGGAAGGATTAAGATTTTTTAATAGAAGGAATTTACAAATCTGTTTAACTTTCTGGTACCAGTTGATTAAAAAAAAAAAAAAAAAGTTTTCCAGGAGTACCCCTTAAAAGCAACAAAATGCCTAAATAAAGGTAAGACCAATATCCTTTATGTGGGCATTATTAGACATGTCTGTTTTTTGGTGCAAGTTTTTTTAAGGGACCTGATTCACCCAGACGCCCATCTGTGGACAGATGTTTGAGGGTCCTTGTCCCTGAGATGAGATGCCTTTGACACAGATCATGAAAGGAGGGGGTGTTAGTGGTTCATTGAAGAGATCCAGATAGTGTTGAGAATCTTACTGGCAATACTCAGAATCAATACACGTGTCGCTGTTTGGCTAATATTCCCAGGCACGTTCCATTGTTCTTCTCTAGGCCAGACATTCACTTACAGGGTAGCTACCTATAGGTAGCATTGGAAAGAGAGTTTCCATATTTGGTCTTACCAAGTAACCTTAGAGCTAGTCGTGTGTGTCTTTTTATGTCTCTATCTTCAAAGGAAAAGCCATTTCATTTAGTCTAATTTCAGGTTGATGACGTACGCCTCTTGTGACAGAACATTTCTAATTGTCAAGAATAATTTTCTGCATTTAAGGATTGATGACTGATAAGTCCAAGCACCTCATTTATTGTGCTAACTCAATGAAATTCTTACTTTTTGACCTAGCTGCTTTGGTTTATTAATAAGAAAAATGAGTACAGAGATGTATCATCCATTTCGTACAGAGATGTATCATCCGTCCCATACAGAATTTATCATCCATTCCATACAGAATTTATCATCCATTCCATACAGAGATGTATCATCCATTCCGTACAGAGATGCATCATCCATTCCGTACAGAGATGTATCATCCATTCCGTACAGAGATGTATCATCCATTCCGTACAGAGATGTATCATCCATTCCGTACAGAGATGCATCATCCATTCCGTACAGAGATGCATCATCCGTTTCATACAGAGATGTATCATCCATTCCATACAGAGATGTATCATCCGTCCCATACAGAGATGTATCATCCGTCCCATACAGAGATGTATCATCCGTTTCATACAGAGATGTATCATCCATTCCATACAGAGATGTATCATCCATTCCATACAGAGATGTATCATCCCTTCCATACAGAGATGCATCATCCCTTCCGTACAGAGATGTATCATCCATTCCGTACAGAGATGTATCATCCATTCCATACAGAGATGTATCATCCGTCCCATACAGAGATGTATCATCCGTCCCATACAGAGATGTATCATCCATTCCATACAGAGATGTATCATCCATTCCATACAGAGATGTATCATCCGTCCCATACAGAGATGTATCATCCATTCCATACAGAGATGTATCATCCGTCCCATACAGAGATGTATCATCCGTCCCATACAGAGATGTATCATCCGTCCCATACAGAGATGTATCATCCATTCCATACAGAGATGTATCATCCATTCCATACAGAGATGTATCATCCATTCCATACAGAGATGTATCATCCCTTCCATACAGAGATGTATCATCCATTCCATACAGAGATGTATCATCCATTCCATACAGAGATGTATCATCCGTCCCATACAGAGATGTATCATCCCTTTTATACAGACATATATCATCCGTCCCATACAGAGATGTATCATCCCTTTTATACAGAGACGTAGATTTATTTCACTCCGACACCTTGTTACAATGTTACTGTTTCTGTATCCAAGACCTGCAATATTCATGTGAGTTTGCCTTATAAACCTCAGCTTGTAAAACTACTAAAAGATTTTGTCTTCAATGAGCTACCTATTTTGGGTGCAAATACCTTTTAAGTAACCATAGTTAGGAAATTTATAGAATACATTACATTCTCGTATTGGAGATGTGGATTCTTGAATGCTACAGTTGTTCTCTGTCGGCAGTGAGTGGTCATTTATTCTCATGGCAATGGAAGCATTTTATAGGGGCCCAAAGAAATCTACGTGCTACCAGTGAAATGAGTGAGACAAATCCTTCAGACATAGTCAGATCCACATTGGGTGATACCATCTATGGGGGAGTCCAGATCAGAGTATACTTCTATAAATTTCCTATGAAATGTATTGTCTATAGAAGACATCCCCTTTAAGAGTGTTTTGCACCGTGGGAAAGTAATGTGAACATGAGAAGATCATTCAGATTTTATGTTTTCATACTCTATTATGATTCATTACATTATACTTTATTAATGTAAACCAAATTTATAATTTGGCTTTAGAAACCATCTTTTTTTTTTTCTTTCACAAGCTTCACTATTTCAAGACTTCGCTACGGGGCCCAGTTCCCCACATTGCACTGTGCAATGAAAAGAACAGGTACTTCTGTCAGGTCTCCGAGAACGTATCAAAGCTGCTCTTGACTTGAATCATATTTCAGGCTTTGCCAAATCTGCAACACATCTGTTCTTTGTGTTTATCCATGTGCTTTTCATCAGTACAATAATCCCAACCCTATGGGCATTTGTGAAATAAAAGAATGCAGCGACCAAACCTTATCAATTGTTGCTGTGCTGCCTCATCTTTAGTGGAGGTACAAAGAGCCTTCCTTGGAAAATTGATATGGAGAGGGAAGAGATTAATCATCACGTCAGGCCGGTTGTCTGTGAGCTCTGCTGCCATGTTTCCCTCCGCGCACAGATACAGTGCACTTGCCTCATGTCACAGGAAACACTAGAACAGTACAAGAAAACAGAGCAGGAGGGCGCTCGGCCAACATTGGTGCTCCCCAACTAAGCTTCGGAGAGATTCCTGACATTTTTTAATTATTAGAACATTTTACTTTTGACCTGAATAACAGCGTCATTGACTCCTTGTTGGTTTATTTTTCTTAACTGTTGCACTTCCCCCGGACACATTTCATAATGGCGTGGCCTGTTCCCGCTGATCTGTTATAGGCTTTATTTCTTTTCTTCTTACTTATGTGATGGAAATGCTTTGTAAAATGAGCCGTACAAGTGAATGAAGCATAGCAAAATGTCTTCCTAGGACCAGATGGACGCCAAGCTGTGTTCATAAGATAAACTCCATAATCACCATCCTACAGCCATTCCATACAATACTGAATTCTCTGCTTAGGTCTCAAGTGGTTCTAATACAATTTTTTTTTAATCAAAATTGTCCTTATTTATATAGAGCTAATATATTGCACAGCACTTAATATTTCTGAGAGTATATGTAGGGCCAGTGGTGTAAATAGAAAAAAAAGGGGGCACCAAAGCAAATATTGAACCTCATATTATGGCACCAGATTTTCCCTCCCTGAAACAGAAAAGATCTGGTGTTAATTACTTTTGCTTTCCATGACCCATTGGTTATTACCCCCTAAATGAATTTTCTAACAATGCATTTCTCTGGAGAGAGGGGTTCTGCACAGCTTCTTACCAGTAGAAAAGGAATGGGACCAACCATAAAAAATGTGGGCATTGGGAATTACACTAATCATCCAGGGTAATGAATTCTAGAGACCTGGTGCAGCACAAGAGATGTCTTGGAGACTGTGGGAGGTTTGGATTATGATTTCTTGCAGAATGGAGAGTCCATGTAGGGTGTTATACAGAGATGAGGATTAGATCGAAGGAGGTTCTGTATTCTATAGGGAATGGGCAAACCAGTACAATGACTGGACAAATGGATGAGCCTGGCTGCTCTATTCAGGATGGACTAGAGAGGGGAGGATTTAGAGAACAGGAGACCAGTATATTAAGAAATAAACATAATGTATGAGATTAACAGTAAGCAATTTGACTTTTTCCATAGTAAGAAATAGGTAGATTCTCGAGAAATTCTTGAGGTGCAAGTAAGTGAATATAGGATGTGAAGAAAATCCCATCGCAGACTTCGCTCCAGAGACAAAAAACTGATCTGGACAGTTTGTTGCAGAATTGACACCAACAGCTGAATGGGTTCCCTCAGGTTTCCATCTAGTTGTTTTACAGGGGTTGAGCAAAAAAAAAAAGAAAAGAATTTCTGAAGATCAAGGTTTTTTTCCACTTAACTTCCAGCATTTGTATGGAATCTGCAAACAGAGCTCCCTAAACATGGCTTAAACACAGATGTGAACAAGGCCTTAGTCTAACATAAAACCAAGATAGTGACCATGCTATGTAAGATTAGGTAAGTTAGTAAATGGCAGAAACACAACAAGATCATTTTTGAAAGATCCGGTTTCGATGTGGAGAGGACATGTTGTTAGAGACAGTGGACAGACAGACAATGATGTTTTGTAGGGGTGATGTCACGGGAAGAAGTATAGAACTGAAGTCCTCAGGGTAGAGATGGTCCTGAAAGCCAAATCTGCTGATATTTTGTCCAATTGGGGCTGTGCAGAAAGATAAGAGTTTAGGACCCAGGTGGTCCCTGAGGAACTCCAACAGTGAAGTTTAAGCCTAACCATTACAAGGGACCAATTTAAACAGTAGGCAACTGGGGTCTAAGATGTCAAAAGAACAACATCCTGACACCAGTCACCTGAGCTTTCTGTGATACTGCAGAGAGAAATCTAGAAAATGTGACTGTCTATACAGTCAATGAGGGTGGTTCCAAACGCTTGCCACACTCCTTTTCACACAGACAGGCATGAATGGCAGTAGGGGTGTGGCCTGCATGAATGGCAGTAGGGGTGTGGCCTGCATGAATGGCAGAAGGGGTGTGGCCTGCATGAATGGAAGTAGGGGTGTGGCCTGCATGAATGGCAGTAGAGGTGTGGCCTGCATGAATGGCAGTAGGGGTGTGGCCTGCATGAATGGCAGTAGGGGTGTGGCCTGCATGAATGGCAGTAGGGGTGTGGCCTGCATGAATGGCAGTAGGGGTGTGGCCTGCATGAATGGCAGTAGGGGTGTGGCCTGCATGAATGGCAGTAGGGGTGTGGCCTGCATGAATGGCAGTAGGGGTGTGGCCTGCATGAATGGCAGTAGGGGTGTGGCCTGCATGAATGGCAGTAGGGGTGTGGCCTGCATGAATGGCAGTAGGGGTGTGGCCTGCATGAATGGCAGTAGGCTGTGTAGCTAGCATAACATGAAGAGCTCACTGTGACTGTATAAACTGAGAACACCAGAAATATAAAATGTAATTTTTAGCTCTCTGTGCCATTGCAGAGGGCTGAGGAGAACAGTGTTGGAGCACTGCTCTCCTGACCTGTCAGGTTTCGGGGCTGGCGTGTGAGGCCCCAGGAACAAGACAGGTTCCCTTTTAATAAATTCACCCCTAAACATTTTTTTTTAGTTAGGTGTGGACATGGCCATTTACATAGGCAAACCTGATACTCCTGGAAACCTCTGAACCTCAAATCAAGTTAGATCAGGTCTTAAAATTTATATTTATAATGAAGTTCATGTTGTATGTAATTAAAAGGGGTAGAATATACAATTTCAGTTCCATTAAAGAATCTAGCTTTATTTCAAATCTTCTTAAAAAAAATAAAAAATAAAAAACACACTGAATGGCACACCGATGTGCAGCTGACACACCATGACAAAGATGCGTTTCAGGGGCATGCACTCTCTTAGTCATGGAAATGTATCTTGAACACTTTGTGGTAACTACACATTGGTGCGTCATCTAGTGGGGTTTTTTTCTTAGTAGATTTGAAATAAAGGTACATTCTTTTATGAAAAGTGCTGGATCTAGCATCTTTTTCATTGGTACAATTGAACGCACCTTACCCAAAGTAGATCCGGGCACTACACATATATATTATCAGTCCATTAATTCTACTAAGGGCTATTAGATGACCTCACCCCGCTCTAACACCATAACATCACAATTGCCCACCTCAAGCCCAGATTCCTGTCATTTCAGGTTATCCCAGGCTTTGGCCATTGCTCTGTTCCTAGTACAGATCATATTGTAATTATTGTTAGTGATCTACAAAAAGTCATGTGAAACAATGTAATAAAAGAAGTAAAAGTGATGATGGAGGATACATGCATAAAAAACAAACAAATGTAGTTTATCATTAATAAGATCAAGAAAGCAACAATGGTATCATGTAATGTCAATGCGGTAAAACACAGATCAGCAAGGAGGAAACACCTAGATAATATATCACCGCGCAAAGCGATCCACTTATCTGCTCCTGACGTCCGATGGGTTAACGGGCACGGCGTACTCAGGATGTGTTACTTTTACAGGCACGGCATGGTATTTCCCAAGTCAGGTTCTCACCTGGCAGATCTCCAAATGTTGGAGAGCAGACACATGGCGACGGGAATTATTGCTTTGCAGGGATCAAAATGTATTTTTGTTGGAATGGGTTAACTCTCAGAGGATCTGTGCACTGTTAAATCACTGAATAAACAGCCCCCCCCCTCCCTTATACAAGGTTACTGAAGGGACAATAAAGCTGGAAATGGTGATCAAATAATTTTGTTCCCTTTCAGACTTTGTTTTCTCAACAGGAACCTGTTCCAATTTTTGGATTTGAAATAATGGTAGCTCTCCAGATAAATCGGGTTGACTACTGATGTTCCCGGAACTAGAAGCTTTGGAGTTTTTGGCCAGTTTCCAATAATTTTCAGCAACAATATCATAAAATGCAAAGTTAGGCCTCTTTTACATGGCCGTCGGGCTCCGCTAAATTGAGCTCCGTAGGGCAATTCCGTAAAAACAATGGAAGTTTAACAGAAAAAAAATGCATGCACACTTTTTTTTCTCCACTAACCTCCAGTAGTCTACCGGATGGATCCCTGACGAACCCCGTTTAAGTGAATGAGGTCTGTCGGGACCCGGCAGTGTCCATTGTGCTCCTACCCGTTTCAGAAAAAAAAATTAGACCCCAATTGACCCTGAACAGGGCGGATACAAACAGCAATGTGAAGTTACCCTTAGGCGACTTACTATATCATCCCGTTGCTTCATTCTTGGGACATTTCCTTGCACTAGTTGTATGTTACGGAAGCCCGGAGCCAGGAGCCGGATCGTCCACATGACATCCAAGAATTTTCTCCACTACCTCCCATTATGTCCTGCACTTCTGAAGGCTGTCGGGGCATGCTGGGAGTTGTAGTTTTTGCAACAGCTGGAAAGCCAAAGGTTGGAAAACACTGAATTGCTCAGATGTCTAATGCTGATCTGGAGCAGTGGTCTACCAAACTGTGGCCTTTCAAATGTTGCCAACGGCCTTCCGGGCATGCTGGGAGTTGTAGTTTTTTAGCAACTGGAGGCACACCAATTGGGTAACACTGTTTTAGAGCCTAGATCTTCAAACTGTGGCCCTCCAAATGTTGCAAAACTACAACTCTCAGCATATCCAGATGGCTGTCCAGGCATGCTGGGAGTTGTAGTTTTGCAACAACTGGGGGCACACTGGTTGGGAAACACCGCTCAATAGCCTAGATGTCCAAACTGTGTCTCTCCAGATGTTGCAAAACTACATCTCTCAGCCTGCCCAGACATGCTGGAAGTTGTAGTTTTGCAACACATGGAGGGCCACAGTTTGGAGACCACTGCTGTATAGGACTATAAGCAGACAGAGGATACGCAGTCATACAGTTCTGTCACCTGGCCCCAGAGGGCTGTGACCTCACATGGAGTAACCGCCCATGGGTTTTCCGCTGTTTACATCTGGTGCACCTCTTTTTGCGATCGGCCCCAAAAAAAAAAAAAAAAACACAGGATGATTTACTCAGTTGTCTAACTTTGCATTTTATGATATTTTAGCTGAATTTTTTGGAAACTGGCCAACCGCTTTAATCCATTTGCGACTTCCAGCTGTGTTTTTACAGAGGGTCATAGCGGGTTCTACTTATTTAATCTATTTAATAGGTTTTGATGTAATCTTTGGCCATCACTCTGCCGTTTTCTTACTGGCAGGCACTATTATTCATGAGTCTTGGCCACATGGTCGCAGGTGTACATTGCAGCCATCGGTTAATCACTGTGTAGCACATTAAAAGGAACATGTAGGGCGCTGATGAGAGGTGAAGCAATGTGTACAATGGCCCCTGTTGGCTGTTAAATGACTACGAGGGGCAATTCTTCAGAACCCTAATGGGCACATAGTCCTGACGTGCCATAGTTACTGGACAGCAATAATGAAAAATATAAAGCACAAAGCGGGACGCACCCCTGTGTGTAAAAGTGGCTGGCAACTCTGTCAGTGCCCAATTGCAGAAAAGCACTTACTGAGCAATGTTGTGCAAAGCGAGGCATAACTCAAACAGAAGTGTAGTGTAAGTACAGCCTGACAAATAGTAACAACGCTCTTAGATCACGTCATGGACCATAATATTAATCTTCTCCAAAGAACATCTTAGGGATACTTGGGTGCATACCAAGACCAGGGCTGCTGCCGCCCCTTTGTCACGTACTTTGTATCCGACTAAGGGGCCAGAGTGCTCAAAAACGTGTTGTTCATGAGAAAGGAAAGTTTTTGTTGTGCTACTAATCACCTGCTCCTTTGGCTGGTCATGGTATACGCCCAGATATACTTAGGAGGTTGTTTGGAGTAGACACAGCAATAATCTCATTGAGATGTCTTTCTATTTTCCTTTTACTAACATCCTAGTAAGAAACAATAGCAGATCCTTTAAAACAATTGTTGAACTGAAACTGCATGTAACCCCATTGTCTCCCTCTGACCCTAGATGTACTCTTCCTTTAGTATGCTCTTCTTTAGAACATTCCAGTCAGCAACAACACGGCTGGGTCTTATATGATCCATATTACTTGTCAAATCTCTGTTGTGACTGGTCTTTTGTAAATATGTAGGTCCCATAGAAGCAAGTAAACAATACAAAGAATATACACACACAGAACCAATAATAAAAAATAATAATAATCTATATATAGTGCCAACATCATCCAGATCAATTTACACTACAAAGGGAACAGGTAGCAAGGTAACACGGTTATTAGCAGTGACATGCTGGTCTTCATAAATCCCCCCCCCCCCCCCCCCAGATTTTGGAGACTATGGACAGTCATATTAATGTTTTCTAGTAATGCAGGGTATATAATTGGGGTCCTCAGTGTAGGAGTTGGTACTGGCAATAGTTGGCCGGGTGGGGGGTCTCTGTGTAGAGAGAACCCAGGACTGATCCCTGAGGTAACCTAATGAGAAGTAGAGCTGCCAAATGGTCAGTGAATGGTCACAGAGGGAGGAAGAGAGATGACAGGCTCCATCATCTGAAAAAGAATTTGGATGTGTTTGGACTTTGTGTCTAATAGTTGAATAAGAGATCTTTAGATCAAGAAGGATTCTTTATCTATGAACGATCTTTAAGGATAGAATGTTCTCAGAAATATTTTTTATTCTTTGGCTGGTGCCATTGATTATGTACGGCCGATTTGAACAACTTTAAGGGCCAATATGGACTAAAATGTGTATTGGAGATGTCTACAAACTGATCGTCCATCAGACGAGTCTGTTCAGGGGCTGTTCAGTCATTATCCTAATACTATCTAATATACATTGCTCAAAAAAACATAAAGGGAACACTTAAACAACACAATGTAACTCCATGTCAATGACACTTCTGTGAAATCCCGCTGTTCACTCAAGAAGAACACTGATTGACAATCAATTTCACATGCTGTTGTGCAAATGGAACAGACAACAGGTGGAAATTATAGGCAATTGGCAAGACACCCCAATAAAGGAGTTCCTATGCTTCCTGGCTGATGTTTTGGTCCCTTTTGAATGCTGGCGGTGCTTTCACTCTAGTGGTAGCATGAGACAGAGTCTACAACCCACACAAGTGGGAACGCCGAAAATGTGTATCAAATAGTGCACACAAAAACATGAAATCATTATAAATCCATATGCTTTATTAGATACAAAAAGTTAAAAATATACATAGAAAAGTGCAGAATACATAAAAAGGGCACTGAATCACCATGGAAGGGTAGGTATGAGTCATAAAGCAGAAAAATATATAAATAACAGGCAATGCGGGTTGTAAATGCAAGGAAACCTCAGTATAGGACTGTGACAAATATAAGTCAATAAAGAAAAGGACAGGGCCCAATGCCTAATCAAGAATGCCAGACCATAGGTAGGTATGGTCTGGCATTCTTGATTAGGCATTGGGCCCTGTCCTTTTCTTTATTGACTTATATTTGTCACAGTCCTATACTGAGGTTTCCTTGCATTTACAACCCGCATTGCCTGTTATTTATATATTTTTCTGCTTTATGACTCATACCTACCCTTCCATGGTGATTCAGTGCCCTTTTTATGTATTCTGCACTTTTCTATGTATATTTTTAACTTTTTGTATCTAATAAAGCATATGGATTTATAATGATTTCATGTTTTTGTGTGCACTATTTGATACACATTTTCGGCGTTCCCATTTAGTTGGTGCACTCCCACCTGCTTGTTATAGTAGGTTGGTTTTTCTCTTTTCTTTTTTTGGTGTTAACCCACACAAGTGGCTCAGGTAGTGCAGCCTCATCCAGGATGGCACATCAATGCGAGCTGTGGCAAGAAGGTTTGCTGTGTCTGTCAACGTAGTGTCCAGAGCATGGAGGTGCTACCAGGAGACAGGTCAGTACATCAGGAGACGTGGAGGAGGCTGTAGAAGGGCAACAACCCAGTAGCAGGACCGCTACCTCCGCCTTTGTGCAAGGAGCAGGAGGAGCAATGCCAGAGCCCTGCAAAATGACCTCCAGCAGGCCACAAATGTGCATGTGTCCACTCAAACGGCCAGAAACAGACTCCATGAGGGTGGTATGAGGGCCTGACATCCACAGGTGGGGGTTGTGCTTACAGCCCAACACTATGCATTTGGCATTTGCCAGAGAACACCAAGAATGGCCAATTTGCCACTGGCGCCCTGTGCTCTTCACAGATGAAAGCAGGTTCACACTGAGCACATGTGACAGAGTCTGGAGATGCCGTGGAGAACGTTCTACAGCCTGCAACATCCTCTAGCATGACCGGTTTGGCGGTGGGTCAGTAATGGTGCGGGATGTATAAGACCACCTAATGAAGGTTTCTGTTGAGTGTAAAGCGCAGAAAGCAGATTGTAAAGTGTGGAGAAGTAAGTTAGCAGAGAGATGGCAGATGAGGTGAAAGTGAACTAAACATTACAGATAAAGCAAAGGTGGGAAAAAAACAGGAAAATGTTAGTCTATGGTGATTCTATACTTTGGAGGAAACTGCTCTTTACATTTCCTGTTGGGCTTTCTATAGTTTTATTCTCGGGAGTAGTTTTCAGTACTTGTTTTGTGCTTTTTTAACGGTTTGATTGTAAGGCTCTGTTAATAATGGGGCCATGATAGCTATGCTGGATATGCTTTCAAATGGATTCTGACAAAGATTATTGATTTAAAATGACCTAAAAAATAGCCCATCAGGTTTTCATTGGGGTATCTTTGTTACTTCAAGATTAGACCTACAGGTGGCGCTATTCTTGCTGATGATTTTTGACTCCTTGTTTTAATCACCTACTTTCCCTCTTGTCTTTCCTCCTGTCTGGGAGGAATACAGGTGGAGAGAGGGTGGAGAAGTCAATTAGCAGATGATAAATTGTAGATGTTTGCAGCCAACTAGCCCTTTTTGCATTCACTTGTCTGTGTACAAGAGTGTGAAGTATACAAGTGAGAGTTAGTATTAAAGTGAGAGAGATTTAAAATTAAGGGACTTCAAATTGATTGTTTTTGTTTTTTTTTACTGTCATTTTTTGCAATCCCCAAATCAAGTATGGCCTCCATGTTGGAAAAGGCAGTCCAGTGTGCATCTTGCACAATGTATACAATCCTTGAACAGCAGTTTGAGGGTGCATATTGTTGTGCGAGATGTGTGCGAGTTGTTCATTTGGAAGCCCAGATCCTGGATCTAGAGGAGCAACTAGGGCTGGGCGGTATGACCAAATGTGTGTATCACAGTATTTTTTGTAACTTTTGGCGGTTCCACGGTATGTAACGGTATTTCCCCCCCAATTAATTATCAGCCCAGCGCTGCGCTGTTATGCCTCCCCCCCAATTAATTATCAGCCCAGTGCTGCCCCCATTGTGGTAAATACTCACATGTCACCCGCAAGCACTGCTCTCCTCGTGCTGTTTGTTGCGGCCACCAGCGCTGACACTCTATACTGTGCAGTATCCCTATGCCCGGGCTGCAAAAGGTAAATAAAATAAACTAACGCATGTTCTGATGCCTCGGCCGGTGATAGGCTGAGCGCACTGTCATGTAAGGAGCTCTGGCCGGCTTCTTCATGACAGTGCGCTCAGCCTATCACCAGCCGAGGCGGAATATCGCTGCGGACGGTGATAGGCTGACGGCTGTCCGACGTTCCCATCCCAAAGAAGCAAATAAGGCTGGTACCGGACTAACGGGAGGTAAGATAAAGTTTATTTTGTTTATTTTTTGCAGCCCGGGCATAGGGATAGTGCATAGGGATAGCGCACAGTATAGGGATACTGCACAGGATAGAGCAGTGGTCTAAAACCTGCGGACCTCCAGATGTTGCAAAACTACAACTCCCAGCATGCATGTGATTAGTTCCCCAATGTGGGGACAGCGCAGCGCTGAGCTAATTCATTCATTCCCGAGGGGGAGGGGCCAAACCGGTATTGCGATATTGGTTAGAATTCATATCGTGCAGCACAAAAATTTCGATATTCGGTATGAACCGGTATACCGCCCAGCCCTAGGAGCAACTGGCAACACTGAGATGCATTGACAACTTGGAGAGGAGTCTCCTGCTCATTGAGCAAGTACTCTCTGGGGTAGAGGTGGGGAAGGATAGTGGGACGGAGGTGGAGGACAGTCGGGCAGCTAGCTGGGTTACAGTTAGAAAACGGGGTAGAGGGAAAAGTATCAGGCAGTCTAGTCCTGATCTGACACACCCCAACAAGTTTGCCCAGTTGGCAGATGAGGGGGATGCCATTTCAGAACTAGCTGTACTGTAGCAGGACTCTGCCTCTGACCGCCAGGGGGGGGGGGGGGTCTACTCAAGTAAGGAGGGAGGGAGGAGTGAAGGGCAGGCCAGACAGGTACTGGTAGTGGGGGGGCTCAATTATTAGGGGGACAGACAGGGCGATCTGTAACAAAGACCGGGATCGCCGAACAGTGTGTTGTCTTCCTGGCGCTCGAGTTCAGCACATCGCGGATAGGGTTGACAGGTTGCTGGGTGGGGCTGGAGACAACCCAGCAGTCATGGTACATATTGGCACCAATTACAAAGTAAGAGGTAGGTGGAGTGTCCTTAAAAGTGATTTCAGGGACTTAGACTGCAAGCTTAAGGCAAGGACCTCCAAGGTAATACTTTATGAAATATTACCTGTACCATGAGCCGCACCAGAGAGTCAGCGGGAGATTAGGGAGGTAAACAAGTGGCTCAGAAGCTGGTGTTGGAAGGAGGGGTTTGGGTTCATGGAGAACTGGGCTGACTTCACTGTCGGATACCGGCTCTACCGTAGGGACGGGCTGCACCTCAATGGGGAGGGTGCAGCTGTGCTTGGGGAGAAGATGGCTAGAAGGGTGGAGGAGTGTTTAAACTAGGGACTGGGGGGAGGGAACCTAGACCATAGAGGGGGAAGATAGTGTAGATAGAGAGGGGGGACTTATTAATGTACCTTGGGGTGGAGCAGAGGGAGGGGTTAGAATAGTTGATAGTTAATAGGGATAGGCTACATAGGAAGAAAAAATATACACCTTTAAATTGCATGTTGACTAATGCCAGAGGTCTGTCCAATAAAACAGAAGAACTGGAGTGGTTGATGTCTGAGAATTATGACATAGTGGGTATAACAGAGACTTGGTTGGACGATAGCTGTGACTGGGCGGTCAACATACAGGGTTATAGTCTATTCGGGAAGGATCGGACAAAACAGGAAGGGGGAGGAGTTTGTCTTTATGCGAAATCGAGTCTGAAGGCCGCACTGTGGGAGTATATATGGGAGGGAAATTATAATGTGGAGTCATTATGGGTAGAAATATACGGAGATAAAAATAAAAAAAAATTCTGGTAGGGGTTTGCTATAAGCCACCAAACATAATGGAAGAGGCAGAAGATCAATTACTGAGGAAAATAAACAAGGCAGCAAATGGAAATGAGGTGATAATAATGGGGGACTTTAACTATCCTGATATAAACTGGTGACTGAGACCTGTGAATCTCATAAAGGAAACAGATTTCTGACTATAACTAAAGGCAATTATCTGTCCCAAATGGTGCAAGGCCCGACTAGAGGGGGCGCCCTACTAGACTTAATATTAACCAACAGACCTGACAGAGTAACTAATGTGCAGGTAGAAGGATACCTAGGAAATAGTGACCATAATATAATACATTATAACTTGTTCTTCAATAAGGGAATCTCTCGAGGGGCCACAAAAACAATGAACTTTAGGAACGCAAAGTTTGATCAACTCAGAGAAGCCCTTAACAATATAAAATGGGATAATGTCCTCAAAACAAGAATACTGACACTAAATGGGAGACTTTTAAAAATATCTTAAATTCTCACTGTAATGTATATACCTTATGGGAATAAAAGGGTCAGAAATAAAAGAAAACCAATATGGATGAATAAGAGCGTTAAGGGGGCAATAAATTACAAAAATAAAGCATTTAAACTACTAAAACAGGACGGCAGTGAAGAAGCATTAAAAAGATATAGAGTAAAATGTAAAATATGTAAAAAAAAACTGATAAAAGCTGCAAAAATAGAGACAGAAAGACTCATTGCCCAAGAGAGTAAAACTAACCCCAAAATGTTCTTTAACTATATAAATAGCACAAAAAGGTTAAAAATGAAAGTGTAGGCCCTTTAAAAAATGATGAGGAAGAAATTATAAACCGGGATCAGGAAAAAGCAAATATATTAAACAAATTCTTCTCCATTGTATTCACTGAGGAAAATGAAATGCCAGGTGAAATACAGCTAGATAAGGTAACCTCCCCACTACAGGTCACCTGTCTAACTCGGGAAGAAGTACAGGTCACCTGTCTAACTCAGGAAGAAGTACAGGTCACCTGTCTAACTCAGGAAGAAGTACAGGTCACCTGTCTAACTCAGGAAGAAGTACAGGTCACCTGTCTAACCCAGGAAGAAGTACAGTGCTGCCTACAAAAAAATCTAAATAGAAAAATCACCAGGTCCAGATGGCATTCACCCCTAAGTTCTAAAGGAATTAAGTAATGTAATAGACAGACCCCTATATTTAATAATCAGGGACTCTATAGTAACAGGGGCTATTCCCCAGGACTGGCGCATGGTAAATGTGGTGCCGATATTTAAAAAGGGGTCAAAAGGTGACCCCGGGAATTATAGGTCTGTTAGTTTAACCTCTGTTGTATGTAAATTGTTTGAGGGCTTTCTAAGAGATGATAAAAAATAAATGTATGACTCCATATCAGCATGGCTTTATGAGGGATCGGTCCTGTTAAACTAACCTGATCAGCTTCTATGAGGAGGTGAGCTCCCGACTGGACCAGGGGCAATCGCTGGATGTCATATATCTGGATTTTTCCAAAGCATTTGTGCCACATAAAAGGTTGGTGCATAAAATGAGAAGGATTGGACTGGGGGAGAATGTATGCAAGTGGGTAAGTAACTGGCTCAGTGATAGGAAACAGAGGGTGGTTATTAATGGTACTTATTCTGATTGAGTGACTGTTACTAGTGGGGACCACAGGAGTCAGTCTTGGGTCCTGTTCTATTTAATATATTCATTAATGACCTTGTAGAGGATTTTAACTGTAAAGTAGCAATCTTTGCAGATGATACTAAACTCTGTAAAGTGGTAAACACTATAGAGGACAGTGCACTGTGTATAGTAGATAACACTATAGAGGACAGAGCACTCTTACAAATGGATCTGGATAGGTTGGAGGTTTGGGCTGGGAAGTGGCAGATGAGGTTCAACACTGATAAAAGTAAGGTAATGCACACGGGGAGGAAAAATATGGGCTAGGATTATGTATTAAATGGGAGAACACTTGGGACGACTGACGTGGAAAAGGACTTGGGAGTCCTAGTTAATAGTAAATTTAGCTTTAGTGACCAGTGTCGGGCAGCTGCTGTCAAGGTAAATAAATCATGGGGGGCAAAATAGGGGCATAGATGCCCATGACAAGGAAATAATTCTACCGCTGTACAAATCACTAGTCAGACCGCACATAGAATACTGTGTACAGTACTGGTCAGACCACACATAGAATACTGTGTACAGTACTGGGCACCAGTGTACAAGAAAGATATAGTGGTGCTGTAGAGGGTTCAAAGACGGGCAACCAGGGTAATCCGGGGAATGGGAGGACTACAGTACCCAGAAAGATTATCAGAATTAGGGTTATTTAGTTTAGAATAAAGAAGGTTTAGGGGCGACCTAATAACAATGTATAAATATATCAGGGGACCATACAGAGATCTTTCCCAGGATCTATTTATACCCAGGACTGTATCTATAACAAGGGGACATCCTCTATGTCTAGAGGAAAGAAGGTTTCTACACCAGCACAGACGGGGGTTCTTTACTGTAAGAGCAGTGAGACTGTAGAATTCTCTGCCTGAGGAGGTGGTCATGGGGAACTCGGTTAAAGAGTTCAAAAAGGGTCTGGATGGATTTTTGGAGAATAATAACATTACAGGTTATGGATTCTAGATCTATATCAACTCAGTAGGGACTCATTAGGGTTATAGGTTGAACTTGATGGACTCTGGTCTTTTTTCGACTTTTAGAACTATGTTACTATGTTAGAGGAGTTAACATATTTGAATTCCCATGAGAGCCGTGTATGTATGGTATATACATCTAACAGAAGACATAACATACTACATCTGTCCATCAATAATCAGTCAGGAAATGTTAAGGTTAAAAGAGACCATCAGAAGAATAATGCTTGTTGATCATAATAAGTTCTTGACTACAAAATATATACAAGACCGCCATGGAAACACAAGGCAGCTCTGGATGAGTTTGTTGTCCTAAAAAGAATGCACAAATCCTTAAATTAGGGTTTAAGTAGCGACAAGTCAACAGATCAGTTTTCAAAATAATTCCCAATGAGTTTCAGGTCCTAAGTGGATATTTTGGAAAACTGAAATCCCACAGAAACATGGCTGTGTGACTTGATTTTATGTCCCAGGCACAGAAAATGAAAAGAAGTTTAGGTGCCAATAAGATAATTTAAGGAGCCAGCGGGATATTAATAGCCGCCTAAAACAAGAACTTTCATCAATATAAATGAACTCTATTAGGAAAATGTGTGTGGGACAGGTTTGTTCCAAAAGGAAAATCTGCATCAAATTGCATGAATATTCGTGTAGATTTGTATGTGGATTTCCCTTCAAGTCTTTGAAAAAAAATAAAAAAAATTTAAATCGCGATACTCACTTTCCTTGGATCTTTCATGACAATGTTTCCCACCGGTCTCCAGCAATAATGTGTCAACACTGCTTTACAAATGTAATACTGTTCTCTGACCTTGTGGATTTTTCTGCAGGTCTGAGGGAAGCTGCAGGCAGATTTCTTCTTCATTTCCTCTGAATTTAATAGGGAAAAAACTAAAATGAGTGCCCATAAAGTGCACATCCAGTGGTGATATGACAAATGACTATCGTGCTGCCCCCTGTAATTTTTCTTAATTATGACTATGGTGCCTAAAAGTGAGGCGCTTTTCTCCTAACCACTTTCCGCAGCTCTTAGCTGTGTGAAATCTATATTCAGCGCCCAGTGCCATAAAATAGCATAATGCTGGGTCTTGCACTAGATACGTATTTTGCACAGCTACATGGAAAAAAGAGCTTGGTTAAAGCATTTATGTGCTAAATTTGAAATAAAGATAATGTAGAATAATGACCCAGTCCTGCACAATAGTCATTTGTCATCTCCCCACTGGATGCATGCTTTAAAGGGGTACTCTGGTGGAAATTTTTTTTTTTTTTTTTTTAAATGAACTGGTGCCAGAAAGTTAAACAGATTTGTAAATTACTTCTATTAAAATTTATTTTTTGCGTTGTCCACAGTGCTCTCTGCTGACACCTCTGTCCATGTCAGGAACTGTCCAGAGCAGCATAGGTTTGCTATGGGGATTTTCTCCTGCTCTGGACAGTTCCTGATACGGGCATCAGGAGTCATCAGAGAGCACTGTGGACAACACAAAAAAGAAATTCAAAAAATAAAGATTTTCCTCTGTAGCATACAGCTGCTAAAATGTACTGAAAGGATTAAGATTTTTAAATAGAAATAATTTACAAATCTGTTTAACTTTCTGGCACCAGTTCATTAAAAAAAAAAAAAGGTTTCCACCGGAGTACCCCTTTAACAAAGCAGAGCATTTCTACAGCATTTGCAGGAGGTCTCATCCACATGTCTTACATTGTATTCTGTTTGCCATATGCAAATTTGCCCCATTTAGTCCCCAGCAGTAACAAATTCCTGACTACACTGGGTACCTGGCTCCTAGAATTTGACCAGTCCAGGTCCTTTGTGGTCATGTGTGGACATCTCCAGCCACTAATATAACCCCAAACTGTGCAAACCTTAAAACCTGTGAGACAATTATTGAACCAACTCAAGAAAAATGTGGAAGATGCCACAGCAACCTAACTCCAGGGGTAATTTTTCAGAAAATGAAATCATCAATCCAACTGGTTGGTATGGAGATCAGTGGTGAGGCAGGAAATGGGAGTCCGAAATATTTTCATAGATTTATTAAAAGTATGTGCACATGCAACGCGTTTCAAAACATCTGTTTTTTTAATCAGGCGTGATCTTATTCAACTTACACTCTAATTTATGCACAATCCAATCAAAAACGTCATAAACGGACACGACGTGCTCGGCAAAATTTCCATGTTTTAATTTAATTTTGCACGTCATGTCCGTTTGTGACGTTTCTGATTGATTGTATTTTGTATAAATTAGAGTGTAAGTCGAATAAGATCAGGCCTGATGAAAAACCAGACGGATTTGAAACGCGTTACATGTGCACATAGTTTTAATAAATCTATGAAAATATTTCGGACTCTCCTTCCATTCTCGACAGCGCGAGCACCAGCTTCCATTTCCTGCCTCACCGCTAATCTCCATTGCCTTCACGCCAATCAGTCAGCGTGGGAAGCCACTGCAGTCGCCCGTTCTCAATGCCCTTCTGAGTGTTGTGCCTCTTCAGTACAACCTTACCAGGTGAGCAAGTTTCTTACCAGTCTCTTATCTTGATGACATTACTGATTCCACACAGGGAGCGCTCCGTGTATGTTCTGGTTAGTAACTGGTTGGTATGGGCATCTTTGCCAGTTTATCTTCTACAAGTTCTGATAAATCTTCCTTACTGCACAAGTATTTTTATGTGTATTCAGGTTTATTTACTAGCACTAGCCAGCCCCTTTAATATCGGTGTTGTCTGGTGTTTCTTACCCTTCACATGTTTTATTGTGCCTTTGATTGCGGGTGTTCCAATGTCATCAAATTGCAATAAATGGAGATTTAGATAACAAATATACTGCACACAGTACTTAAGATGTTATATGAATATTCATTTCCTCTATTACAGACCTAAAGATTAGGCTGTGGAAATTTTCATTCATTCAAAAACATAAAAACAGAGAAGGAGATTAAACAAAATCCCGCTTACATTGATCTATCTCGTATGATGACCCTTCGGCAATGAACTCTTTGTGCTGGAACCTAAAGTGGATGAAAAAGTAGACTTAAGAGTAGGTATTGTACTTGTCGAGATTATCATCAGTGGACGACAGCCAATACATCAAGTAGGTTAAGGAACACAAAGGGGCCCCAACATCGTGGAAATATATCAAGGATTAAGAATTAAGATCCAAGATCCATCACTAGAGCTGTTAAAATTACATTTACTAATCTTCCACATGCTGGAGCAGCCTAGAAAGTCATCCAGTCCCTAAGAGGAAGATGAGAATATTAACCATCCTATCCTTTAAGATAAAACCATGCACAATAGCGAATGCTACAGATTCAGATGTTTAAGGTCATTCAAATGGTCAGAGATAAGCAAAATCATACAGTAAAACAGCTGCTAAACTGAACGGCCTTCTTGAGTGGTAAATAATTGAAATAATAGATGCTACTAGGAGACAATTAAAGTTTGTATAGTATCCAAAAAAAAAAAAAGGCAAGAAGATAGCACTTCAACAAACAAAGTCATCTTTATTCACACCAATGCTCAACATTTTGGCTGTATTGTAGCAGAAACTTCCCTGCTTGAGAGAGGCTACAATAGAGCAAACACATTGGATAGCTACTTATGTTTTGGTGCCACTTATTTTTTGGTCCCACATCAGATGCTCAGGTGGTCCAGAATGTCTTGTAGACTCATCCAACCTGTCATTTTATCCATAATTCAAGCTGGCTGGAGTGTCCCCTTTAAGGCTGTGCACACCAGAGCTCCCCACATACACTGTTGGTTCTTCTGCTGCACAGGAAACATGAACAACGAAAAAAATACCTTACTAATATGTAAGTAGCTGTGCACTAAAAACTGATAACACAGAGGAAGAAATCATGCACAGAGATATAAGGGTAAGGCTTAAAATGTACAATTGAAGCATTTGAAGCGATCATTTCGCTTCAAATGCTTCCTCAGGGGGTGTCACCCCCCCTGAGGAAGCATTTGAAGCGAAACGATCAATGGGGTCTGGTGGGTAAGGTCTGGCACCCTTAACTCTCGTATGGTCCATTTATTATTTCTTCATTGTACCCATTTTTTTGCAGTGTGTACTTCAACTGTTGACTTTAGGCTCAAGCTTATGCTTGATCCCTCAGTTATGTACCCTAGTTCACACTTCGCCATGTTGGCTAAACTTCATCCAGTACCTTAGGGACCTTCTACCCACTCATTTTTTGCTGTATTCTGGTGCCTTTGTTGTTTGTTTTTTGTCTTTTCTGTGCTCATTAACATTTTTTACTGTGATTTTATATATGTCTCAATAAAATTTGTACATTTTGAGCATTATCCTTATATCTCTGTGCATGATTTCTTCCTCAGTGTTATCACTAACAGCAAACACAAACAACCACTTCCCTTCTGGCTTCTTAAAGGGACAGGTCTGCTGCTCTTTCAGAGGTGACTGCTAATGCTGTCTGTGGTTTACTATCTTATGTGTATGACAGCCTCCTAACTTTGTTGGGGGAAAGAAGGATCATACGTGTTGAATTTTAACACCCAATACTTTTGTTCTGCCAGAGATAATCAGAAGTGTCATTGAGCCAAGGGTACACAGGAATGGGGGCAAAGGAAGGCGGGAGGAATGGCCAACAGCTATTGATGGTGAATGGTTCCGTGTTGCAGAAAGTTTGCTACCATTGTGAATTGTAAGTCCAGCAAGGACAGATCCATTGAAGGGGAAACTTCCATGCTTCTGAGTTCGATCAACATTTATCTCTTGTAGGACAGACTTCTAGTGACAATAAAAACAAAAGTACGGTATATATAACAAGGGGTATACATAGAAAAAGAGCTATGTTTGGTAACCATTCTATGCAAAAAAAAACCTTCCTAGTTTATATTAGTTCTGGTGCAGGCATGTCTATGACATGTATCATATGATTGGCAGTTGTTGATTTTGTAATCTGACTTTAAGGGGTACTACACCGCTAGACATCTTATCCCCTACCTAAAGGATAAGATGTCTGATGGCGGGGGTTCTAATTTCACTCAAATTAGGAGTCTTAGAACTTGACTGGGAATGTATGCCAAGACGGAAATCTCTCTAAAAGAAAGAATACCAATCTGTAGACAGCTGTTTTGGGGATATTGCCCCTTGTCAGTGCAAAGCAGGAGTCTGACTGGTTTTTGAGAGACCTATCTTTGTGGCACCAAAAGGAAAAATGTTTCTCCTTGAGAGAAATGTCATAAAGACGTGTAGAGACTTAAAAGTCATTAGAATGGTAAAAATAAAAATATGCAAAGCCACTGCTGTCTCACGCCACTTTTTTAAGGTAGTTTTCATGGTAGTGACGAGAGGAAATAACCCCAAAACAGCTGTCTATTCTTTCCTACTAAAGAGATTTCTGGCCAGGCTTACTTCTATATGGAGTCAACCACTGACTTTAAAGGGGTACTCCTCTGGAACTGGAAGACATTTTTTTATTTTAAATCAACTGATGCCAGAAAGTTAAACAGCTTTGTAAATTACTTCTATTAAAAAATCTTAATCCTTCCAGTACTTATCAGCTGCTGCATGATCCACAGGAAGTTTTCTTTTTGAATTTCCTTTCTGCCTGACCACAGTGCTCTCTGCTGACACCTCTGTCCATGTCAGGAACTGTCCAGAGCAGAATAGTTCCTAAAATGGACAGAGGTGTCAGCAGAGAGCACTGTGGTCAGACAGAAAGGAAATAAAAAAAAAAGAACTTGCTGTGAATCATACAGCAGCTGATAAGTACTGGAAGGATTAAGATTTTCTTTGTAGAAGTAATTTACAAATCTGTTTAACTTTCTGGCACTAGTTGATTTAAAAAAAAATGTTTCCCAGTACTCCTTTAAAGGGGTACTCTGGTGCTTACACATCTTATCCCCTATCCAAAGGATCATGCACGCGGCACCCCGTTAGTAATCAGTCCCCGGAGCGTGTTCGCTCCGGGTCTGATTACGGTCGACCGCAGGGCCCGCGGCGTGTGACGTCACGCCCCCATGTGACATCACGCTCCGCCCCTCAATGCAAGCCTACGGGAGGGGGCGTGACAGCTATCACGCCCCCTCCCTTAGGCTTGCATTGAGGGGCGGAGAGTGACGTCACACAGGGGCGGGGGCGTGACATCACACGCCATCGACCCTGCGGTCGACCTTAATCAGACCCAGAGCGAACACGTTCCGGGGACTGATTACTAACGGGGTGCCGCGTGCATGATCGCGGGCGTCCCCAGCTGCGGGACTCCCGCGATCAGGCATCTTATCCCCTATCCTTTGGATAGGGGATAAGATGTGTAAGCACCGGAGTACCCCTTTAAGGTAAAGCTACCTTGAAAAGGTGGCACGAGTGCTGCTTTGCATACTCTTTCTTCCCAGAATACCCAGTGGAGCTTGAATGGCCTAAAAGTCCCCACACATCTTTATGTCGCTCTTCTCAAGGAGTGACAATAAGGAATGGTTTTTAACAGATTGTATTTTAGCACAATTCACATTCAGTGGCTTTTAGATTAGTTGTGAACACGGCCTTTTGGTTTCCTACAGCTCATCAGCTGTTCATAGGACAAAGCATTCTCTGTACCATTCCTTTATCATGAAAGTCTTTGGCTTACGAGACCGCTGCAAAGCGATGAAGTCCGGAGATTCGCAGCATGCAGGGACTTGTTGTCCCACAAAATCTAGAAAGCCACAAAAATCCACTCTGATCTTAAACTACCCCGTATAAAATTCCACTTATTTTTTTAAATTCACAGTTTTAAGTTACTACCCTTGGCAGACATGTTTTAAGGATTGCTTAAATAAGCAGTACTAAAACCAGATGTCATTCGCTAAGAATATTTAAATGACCAAAAAATTTGCTGTCTTGAGTATTTTTGTTCTCTTACTTTATAAAAACATGAGAGATTCTTTGGATTTATATCATATTAAAACAGCTGTGAAGCAGTGCTAACATCTGTTTGTACCTATAGGGAACTGACCCAATGGTTTGTTCCCTCTTAATCACCCAGCAACAAGGCAGGCTCTCCTGGATATTTTATTGTTTTTCTTTGAATTTCTCTTTTTACATCAAAGCTTCTCCAGTCTTGTAAGCTATTAGGGGATACAGAGCAAATAAGTCATTCATTACAACAGCAGATTATTGGAATTATTTTTTTCAGTCCACAAACATAAAAAATACTATCAAGTGCTGTTGCTTTTCTTTGCTCGATGCTGAGAACAGGGTCGAAAGCAATTTTTTTGCACTTGTTTTTTTTTTTTACACTATGAAAAAACTTCAAAGGTTTACTGTGGGGTTCATGGGAGTGAATGTGGACACAGGATTTTTCCCCTCTTCTGAAAATAGATAACCATGTATCAATGCCTTGAAACAATAATAATGTGATTGGACAAAGCTGGAGGAACTGGGTGATTTATTGAGAGGAAAAGGGGAAAATATATTCACACAACCGTCACAAGCTAAAAACCTCAGGGTAAGGTTTGACCCTTTTTGTCGTAAATCTTCACGGTGAACTTGAAACATAAGGATATCTTATGTTCTCCGGCCGATAAGTGATGAGAAACAATCTTAAGATTGGAATTTTTTCCTTTGTTTTTTTATTTTTTATTTAGAGAATATAGAAAACATATAATTTTCTTACAAAAATGAGCCAGTGTTTTTTATTCTAAACGCTCAATAACAAACTTTTCTCAGAACCAACAGGTAGGTGAAATGTAAAAAAAAGTACATTAAAAAAACATATTTCATACCTAAATCAACAAACTAAACTAAAGTATACCGTTGATATGATTTATGAGATGTCTTTACATGACTTAAGACTTATGGGAACACATTCAATGAACCATACATACAATCTCATGTCGGCTCTGAACTCTTTAAATAAAACAAATTTTCAATCCCTTTGAACATTATTACCTTGTACCTAGAACACTTTGTTATAAGCAGAAATGTGCAGAGTACAAATCACTTGTTCAACAATCCGGGTCCCAGAACTCGGCGCATTACTTGCCACTTTGATTTGATTCTATATGTATCCAGCAGATGATGTAAGTCATTACATCATGCACAGTCCTGCTTGTAGATTACTTTAAAGGGCCCGGAGAGAATTCATGATGTTTCCCCTTTGGTGTTGGCTGTGCCAGAGATCACAAAACATGCAGCTGTGTGCTGGTCTTTAGGTGAGGTGATGGAAACTCTCTTGAGAGCCAAATGGTACCATGACTAAGAATCTTCCATTTATATGGGATGACATTGTTCTAACACCATCATGAGCGTGAACCTTTAACTATAGTAAAAAAAAATAAAAAATTCTTACAAAACTTAAGAACAAGTAAATGGCAGATTTGCCTCTCTGAAGCATTGGCCCCAGATTTATAGATCAAATGTGTCCGATCCCAAGCCTGAGAGCCTCATTCCAAATGACCATGCTTAATAACAGGACATATATTTGCCGGCTGTTGGATGGTTCGCTATAGAAACTCTTCTGCCGATTCTCCACCGCTTATATCAGATCAGAGAGAAGACAGAGTGCTGGGCAATGGCTTTTAAGTTGCTTCTACTTGTCTACACTTGCTTCCTCACCAAAACCTTTTACTTGTCATCCTCTATGTGCTTGTTACCTGCCCTCATCTGACAACACAACCCGAATGGAGAAGAGCAAGGACAAGGGCAGGGGATGATGTGCCCTTATTGATGCACTATATTGGCCACATAGAATGGAGCTGGGAGCTTAGCCTAGGCAGGGTTCCAAGTGTCTGAAGCAACATGCACGAGAAGGTGATGGCAGCCGCCATGACACTACTGTGTTACATGGCTGCCCTTCATCCTCAAGGATCAGCCACTGTCTTCTACTGCACCACAGAAAGATATGTCATGCTATAGACCTCCGCATAAAATGTGGCCCATGAGCTATAGGTTGGGAAGATTTGGTGCCCTTATTGGTGTACTATATTGGGCTATATAGAATGGAACTGGGAGCTTAGCCTCCTAGTCACAGTGTCCAAAGCACGTATGAATACCCAAAATGACAAGCCAAATACAGGTAGCCCATGCAATGTGATCAGCAACATATGGTGAACTCCATATATATATATATATATATATATATATATATATATATATATATATGTTATCTCAAACAAGAAAAACAGAATCCCCCATAAAATAGAAACACTGTCTAGAACACTGAGCTCCTTAACGCTGTGTGTGGGCTTCTGTGTTCATGCCCATCCCCTAGTGACGTCACGGCCTGCCCCCTCAATGAAAGTCTATGGGAAGGGGGCACGACGGCTGTCACGTGGCCTCCCATACACTTGCATTGAGGGGGCAGGACGTGACGTCACATGACGGGGTGTGACGTCACGAGGGGGCGGGTGTTAACACGGAAGCCCGCACACATCGTTCAGGAACTCAATGTTCCGGACGCTGGGGAGCGGAGTAACCCTTAAAACAGGGTGACATCACCAGGGTCCGGTTCCGGTTATGTTGTCCCATTTTTTATGTATCCTTTTCATCTTTTATTTACTACTGTGTATTTTTACAATTTAATTTGTTAGCTTTCTCTCTCGTGGGTATTTTTTATATAAGTGACTCCATTTTTTTTGTTTGGTCTACTAGTGTGTAGAGCTGTAACATGCAGGAGAAGGTGGATGCAGGCGCCATGACATTACTGTGTTGTGTGGCTGCCCTTCCTCCTCTCAGGATCCAGGTAAAGTGGCAACCACTTGCTGCACCATCTTGTGGAGCCCGGAAAGCTGCTTGTTCAGCTTTTCCCCCACACTTTTCCTAATTGCATTATGAACCTAATTTAGGATTTTTTCTGCTATATTTCTAAATAAATGCTGTTTGCATTCAGTGTATATATATATATATATATATATATATGAAATGTGTATAAGTGTGTGTGTATATATATATATATATATATATATATATATATATACACACACACACACACACACCCACATTGTTGGGTGGAATTGCTCTAAAATGTGAATTTTGTCCTTAGGAAGGTCCGCACTCGGCAGAGCTGCGCGGGCTTGGATGTGTTTGAAACACTTCATATACACGTTGAGAATTGCTCATTCACTCTTAAAAAAACCATATGGCCCAGTGTAATAATACTTAATGAAACCATAACTCTCCAAGGATCGCTCTCGTAGTCTCCCTAACCTCCCTGTTTTTAATGCAGTAACATTAAGCCTGAGTTGGTTTAGACCACTAAGTAATAACAACCCGGGAGGTGGTAATGGCATCATATCTGGTGTGGTCAAACAGCCCACAGGGTATAGACTTTACTGTGTCACACAGAGCCGCATTCCTGGCCTGGCCGGACTGTTTGCAAGTCTCTCTAGTAGCGACTTAAAGTATTTCTATCGAAACGCATTTATTGATTTAGAGGAATTGTTTGTTTTACTGCCAGGGGAAAAAATGGCAAAGTGTGCAGGAGGTTTATTTTCACATGGTGTAAAACAGACTGAAAAGAAGTCCATATAATCCCGTAAAGTGAAGGTTCCCCAGAACACCAGCTCCGAGGCGGGAATGCTGAGAATACACAATTTATTTCTTTTATGTCCACTCTGATAATGTCAGCTGCACTGAAGTGACTGATACACACACACATATATATATCTCTATCTATCTACCTATCTATCTATCTATATATATATATATATATATATATATGTATATGTGTGTGTGTGTGTGTGTATATATTTATAAAAACATACACACATATTCATATATATGATATATATACATTAAATGTATTTAAATATACATATTATACACTACTGGACGAGTGCCAGATAATTATGAGTAGCTGCTTTATTTCTTTATAATATACAGTGGATTGTATAAATACACTGCTCAAAAAAAATAAAGGGAACACATAAACAACACAATGTAACTCCAAGTCACTGACACTTGTGTGAGATCCCACTGTCCACTCAGGAAGAACACTGATTGACAATCAACTTCACATGGAACAGACAACAGGTGGAAATTATAGGCAATTAGCAAGAAACCCCCAATAAAGGAGTGGTTCTGCAGGTGGTGACCACAGACCACTTCTCAGTTCCTATGCTTCCTGGCTAATGTTTTGGTCACTTTTGAATGCTGGCGGTGCTTTCACTCTAGGGGTAGCATGAGACAGAGTCTACAACCCACACAAGTGGCTCAGGTAGTGCAGCTCATTCAGGATGGCACATCAATGCGAGCTGTGGCAAGAAGGTTTGCTGTGTCTGTCAGTGTAGTGTCCAGAGCATGGAGGCGCTACCAGGAGACAGGCCAGTACATCAGGAGATGTGGAGGAGGCCGTAGGAGGACAAAAACCCAGTAGCAGGACCGTTACCTCCGCCTTTGTGCGAGGAGCAGGAGGAGCACTGCCAGAGCCCTGCAAAATGACCTCCAGCAGGACACAAATGTGCATGTGTTCACTCAAACAGTCAGAAACAGACTCCACAGGGCCCGACGTCCACAGGTGGGGGTGGTGCTTACAGTTCAACACCATGCAGGTTGCCAGAGAACACCAAGATTGGCAAATTCACCACTGGCGCCCTGTGCTCTTCACAGATGAAAGCAGGTTCACACTGAGCACATGTGAAATACGTGACAGAGTCTGGAGATGCCGTGAAGAATGTTCTGCTGCCTGCAACATCCTCCAGCATGACCGGTTTGGCGGTGGGTCAGTAATGGTGTGGGGTGGCATTTCTTTGGGGGGGGCGCACAGCCCTCCACGTGCTTGCCAGAGGTAACCTGACTGCCATTAGGTACCTAGATAAGATTCTAAGACCCCTTGTGAGACCATATGCTGGTGCAGTTGGCCCTGGGTTCCTCCTAATACAAGACAATGCTAGACCTCATGTGGCTGGAGTGTGTCAGCAGTTCCTACAAGAGGAAGGCATTGATGCTATGGACTGGCCGCCCGTTCCCCTGAATCCGATTGAGCACATCTGGGACATCTCGCTCCATCCACCACAGACTGTCCAGGAGTTGGCGGATGCTTTAGTCCAGGTTTGGGAGGACATCCCTCAGGAGACCATCCTCCACCTCATCAGGAGCATGCCCAGGCATTGTAGGGAGGTCATACGGGCACGTGGAGGCCACACACACTACTGAGCCTCATTGGGACTTGTTTTAAGGACATTACATAAAGTTGGATCAGCCTGTAGTGGGGTTTTCCTCTGTGATTTTGAGTGTGACTCCATATCCAGACCTCCATGGGTTGATACATTTGATTTCCATTGATAATTTTTGTGTGATTTTGTTGTCACATTCAACTATGTAAAGACGAAAGTATTTCATATGATTAGTTCATTCATTCAGATCTAGGACGTGTTATCTTAGTGTTCCCTTTATGTTTTTGGGCAGTGTAGTATAGATAGCGCAGTGTTTCCCAACCAGTGTGCCTACAGGTGTTGCAAAACTACAACTCCCAGCATGCCCGGACAGCCAAAGGCCCACTGGTTGGAAAACACTGCGATAGGGTATAAAGATTTTAACACCTAATTTCTTTATTATACTTTACTTCACTATTTATATGGTAAATTCAGGTACTAGGTACATGGAGACTGTGGATAAACAATCTGCTCTCAGCCATTTCTAACATGGTTCACCCTATGACATTAGGTCATCAGGGAAGGAAGATTTGCTGTAAGAATCCATAACGTCATGTTGGATCACTGCGCTCCAACTTTCCACTGTAATAAAGTTGCTACACCTTGCTGTGCTAACACGCTTGAGTCACGTCAGAGGTCTGCACTCATTTGTGTTACATTTAACTCCTTCGGATTTCTTAATTTCAGGCAATTTAGGCCTAATGGGTTGTCCAGAGATTTTTTTTTTACGTTTTTTCTCTAATAGTGGCCAGGCTTGGCTGAAAAAGAGAATCAAGCTTTACTCTCCTGCTGCATTCCCCCACCACTGCTATTGTGATGGTGCCCGGTCCTTGCTATTAAGCACTTTATGACAAAAAATCAACAGAAAGTGACCGTAACGCCAATACCTGGGCTAAAGCAGTGACCTGCCTCAGGCAATGATTGGCTGAGCAGCCAACGACTGTCGGGGCATGCTGGGAGTTGTAGTTTGCAACAGCTGGAGGAACCCTGGTTGGGAAATAAGAGCAAGAAAAAAATATATATTTTGTGTTCACTGGACTGTACATAAATATAACGTGTGTTTTTTTCCATGTTTATTCATACGATAGCACACTTGTAGGGATTACATATTTTCCTTATCTGACTTGTCATTGCTTTGTAGCACTAAGGCTCAAAGGGTGCTCCCTGTTATGGAGATGATCTTTATTTTGCTTACTTAAAGGGGTACTCTGGTGGAAAACTTTTTTTTTTTATCAACTGATGCCAGAAAGTTAAACAGATTTGTAAATTACTTCTATTGCAAAATCTTAACCCTTCCAGTACTTGTCAACTGCTGTATGCTCCAGATGAAGTTGTGTAGTTCTTTCCAGTCTGACCACAGTGCTCTCTTCTGACACCTCTGTCCGTGTCAGGAACTGTCCAGAGCAGGAGAGGTTTGTTATGGGGATTTGCTGATATAGACAAAAGTGGCACCAGAAAGAACAGTGGTCAGACTGGAAAGAACTACACAACTTCCTCTGGAGCAAACAGCAGCTGATAAGTACTGGAAGGATTAAGATTTTTAAATAGACGTAATTTACATATCTGTATAACTTTCTGCCACCAGTTGATTTGAAAACATTTGTTTTCCTCCAGAGTACTCCTTTAAGAGCAATTTTTGTGTAGCCATTCAATCCTTATATCCATAAACATAAATGCTCAGATTTAAAGTATTTAGATGTCTGTGCAATGAAGCATCGTGTAAACCTGACAGCAGTCGGTTAATTCGCAATAGACCTGTGTGCAGACAGGTGTCAGATCCGCCAGACGACGTTCAATATTTATGTACAAATTAAATAGCGCGGACATCACACAGATTCCGCTCCATGTTCTCTTACGTATTTATTATCACAGGAATTACTGGTGCGACATTAAGTTGAAAGCGACATGGAATGTTTGGTCAGGAATAAAGTCTAAGCCAAACGGCAAGAACATCATGTTTTTCAGAACTGAACTCCGTGCCACATGGAAGTGTTTTTTATCCTTTTAGGTATGTCATCACCCTTGAAATATTACAAGTCGAATGCAGCTTTTGCTCGGAGTTCCTGTTATTTCATAGCGTTAGCTGCTTTGTATTATAAAAGTTGCTAACAGAAGTTACAGAGAAGTCTTGACAATGTACAGATGACCTGCCCCGTGATCTCTGCTGATGTTATTGAGAAAATAAAGTAAAAGGTATTATCTGAACATGGACGCCGGGGTCTGCCAATATCTGACACAAGCACAATGCAAACATGGACACACGTCTAGAGCAAATAAATCACAGGATTTCATATACTTATCAGACACCACGTCCTGTGCACCTGCTTGACAGGGAAACAATCTGCACTATTAACTCATTGTGTGCAGGGACAATATGGTGCAGGCTCAGGAGCTGAGGCTGCTCCATACGTGGTGGCACCGGATGTGTTATTCAGTAGCAAAGAGAGATCACTCGATCCCATACAACTCATGTGCAGGTGACTAACCAGCGTGCCAATGGTGGAATGACAAATCCAAGAGAAGACACAGCACTACTAGCGATGTTCAGGGTGAAAGCAGCGGCTGAATATTTATTGCACCAATTAATAGTTGGCCATTGAATAGAATTTTGGCCTAATGGCTGAGAAAGGCCATTAAGCTGAAACGTTGCGTATACTATTCAATGGTGCAATAAATATTCAGCCGCTGCTTTCACCCTGAACATCGCTAGTAGTGCTGTGTTTTCTATTTGGGTGTGTTATACAGTTAGGCTAGGTTCACACTACTGAATTTTTGTCCAGTTATTCCACTTAGAAATTTTGGTTGGAAATTCTGGTGCAGCAGATTCCCATTGCTGGTAACGGGATTCCACTGCACAGTGCACACTACAGAATCTTAGCAGCGGATATTAACGTCGCCAAAAGAACGGTCTGGTTCATTCATTAGGCGGAATCCGCTCAGCAGACATTTCCATTAATAGGGACGGCAATGTCTGCATGGTTCCAGCACTGACTGATTCAGTCTGCTCTGGCCGCACTTGGAATCTGTGGACGGATTTGACCCTGCAGGAAATTCCATAGTGTGAATCTAGGCTCAATGGAGTGTCAACGGTGTCCACGGAATCTGAGGGGTTTGACCGGTATGAGGTTCCCTTTGTAACTCCCATCCCATGTAGAATAATTTTGGTGAGTCAAGGAGTTATCATGGCAGCCCGGAACTGAATGAAGGCCATCTGAAATCTACACCGGCGACTCTTAATAAACTAGAGCAGAGTACTGGCCCATAGATTAGCTAAAGAATGATTTACCAGCATGTAAAACACCTGACTAATCTGGGTTTATTAATTTAATCTAAATGGGTAAAAAATATCTCACAGAAATCTGATCTTCTATGGGCTCTAAACCCCCTTGTATGTTCCAGCATCACGTCCAAACTGCTAAAGATATTAACATGAAACTTGGTCACATGTTACTTATATGTCACCAACAAACATAGGATAGGTGATTTAACCCTTACTCACCCCCATTTGCCAGGGTCAGGGTTTTTGTTTAAAGTCCCATACAAGTCTATGGGAAATAGATGTTACTGCATAACTTCCAAATGGCTGGAGATATTTCAATAATACTTGGTCACATGTTTCTTATATGTCCACTTAAAATATAGGATAGTTAAATTAACCCTTACCTACACCCTTATATAAAAGATAGTTTTATGTTTCAAGTCCCATGCAAGTATATGGGACTTACAGTACCTTACTCCACAAGCTCCGCTCTGCATCTCCTGGTAAATGTGTCAGTCTGGCTTGCAAGCCACACCCCATCTCACAAATACACACCCACTGATTAAGCCACACCCCTTTAATTATCTACCCTTTCTGTGCATTGGTCTGGCTTGCAAATCACGCCCAGTCTAACAAAGCCACATCCCCTTCTATTTACAGCTTACAATATCTTCATCACAACTCAGTCCCACCTGAGGACGGGATATGAGGATGGAACATAAGGACGGGACATATGGACGGGATATGAGGACAGCATATGAGGTCGGAATATGAGGACGGGGTATGAGGAAGGGACATAAGGACGGGATATGAAGAGGGGATATGAGGACGGCATATGAGGTCAGGATATAAGGTCGGGATATGAAGACGGGGTATGAGGAAGGGACATAAGGACGGGACATGAGGACGGGATATGAAGAGGGGATATGAGGACAGCATATGAGGTCGGGATATGAAGACGGGGTATGAGGAAGGGACATAAGGAGGGGATATGAAGAGGGGATATGAGGACGGCATATGAGGTCAGGATATGAAGTTGGGATATGATGACAAGATATGAGGATGGGATATAAGGTTGGAATAGGAGATCGAGATATGGGGACGGGATATGGGGTTGGGATATGACAACAATATATGAGGATAGGATATGAAGTCAAAAGCTTCCTCCTACTTTGATTTTCTTCCCCAAAAGGATTAGGAAGAAAAACCTGGCAACGCCGGGTACTCAGCTATTATACAATAAAATTCTGTAAGCCTTCAGCCATGACAGTTCCCTCTAGTGGTGGCTCCAGGCAGCTGTTTAGCTGTGTGCTGTGAATTTGAAGCTATGGCAGCTATAAAGATACAGTACATAGAAGACTAAATGCCAGAAATGTTGGATGTACAAATCATGTAAGTAGGTAAAGAAAATTGAGGATCACAAATAAGGATTTAATACAGGTGCATACAGGTGTAGCAGCCCCATATTGTGTTGTCCCACTTCCCACTTATATCTACACACATTAATTTTGGATATACTTAACAGATATGTGTTTTGTTGCAATCAATGCATTGAAAAAAAAAATGCAAGCAGCTTTACAAATAGTTTTAACAATGTCCTAAGGGTTGGTGTACACGGCTCCTATGCAGACTTCTGTGTCTCCACAGTAACAGACTGCAAACAAGTCTTACTGATCTTTCACATTTTTCCCTTGATTGCTAGAAGCCGAGGTCACATGGGATTAGCACTTGGCTGCAGGATCAGACAACACAGGGTTCCCTGGACACAATGTCTCCTGTAACCTACTTCTGAAGACAGCCGAGCACCATAGTAAGCAATCTTCAGAAGTCCCATAGAGCAGTGGTCTCCAACCTGCGGACTTCCAGATGTTGCAAAACTACAACTCCCAGCATGCCCGGACAGCCAACGGCTGTCCGGGCATGCTGGGAGTTGTAGTTTTGCAACATTTGGAGGTCCGCAGGTTGGAGACCACTGACATAGAGAGTGAATGCAGCAAAGGCCGAGCATGCACATGTTGCTCCCTTTACTCGGGGGGGGGGGGTAAGGGACCTCTGTTCTCGTGGGTTGGTCTCCTCAATCAGCTAGTTGTCTCATATCCTGTGGATAGGGGGAAACATTTAAAGGGGAAATCCGGTACTAGACATCTTTTCCCTTATCCACAGGATAGAGGATAAGTGTCTAATTGAGTCCGGCCACTGGGACCCCCATGATCTCCTGACTGGTACTCCAGTAGTGAGCATGCACAGAGCGATCTCAGCACGGTGCCCAATTACTGCCAATCAGCGCCCGAAGCCGTGGTCAACACACTGTCCCCATATATCTCCATGGGAGATCCAGAGATACACGAACGCTGTATTTCCTCTTCCACAGACATGAATGGAGGGGGCCTGTGGACCAAGGCCGCTCTGAAGCCTAGAACAGCCAGGGGTTCTACACATAAATGCTTGCCCTTTACACTACCCCCCTCCCTAACCCCTTGGTTGCCCATCAAGGTTAATTAGGAAAGCTTAGTCTCTCTCCTAGTGATAATTGTTTTTTTGTGCTTCTACATTGTTGCTGATATTGCGTGCACTATTTTATGTATGCGACTCACTTGTTCTACTTTCTGTTATTTGTGGTAACGATATTAAATATTTGAATTAAACATAAATGCTGAGAACACTGGGGTGCCTGACTGGAGATCACGGGGATCCCAGATGTCAAACCCCCCGCAATCAGACATCTTATCCCCTATCGTGTTGATAAGGGAAAAGATATCTGGTACTGGAGTTCCCCTTTAATATTGAGATAACCCCTTTAAATATTTAATGTAGATTTCTGGAACAGCAGGTGCCTGCCAGTTTAGAAATATGTTGCTGCTGAATGGTATATATATATATATATATATATATATATATATATATATACATACATATATATATATATATATATATATATATACACACATATATAGCTAGAAAATAAATGGCATTGGTTAAATGCATCCAATGCCTCAGGAGATGCCTGTAAAATCTGCAGACTGTAGCTTTGTGTATCTGAAATGCCTCGATGCACACAATAATACTCAATGCTACTCCTATACAATGACAAATGAAAAAGAAAATCCATGTGTCTGTCATCGAGTCATAAATAGTCAGACTGTGAAAGCACAAGAATCTCATTACCGCCGCCGCTGACCTCCTCCGTCCTGATACTTGGGAGATTTTAATGCTGCTAATTAAAATTAGTTCACACACAGTTTGGAGGTCAGTGCCAACCAGACATACCTAGACATGACTCTGGTTTTATTAACCGGTCTGGACAAACAGCTCCCATAGAGCCCCGGAAATCTATCTATTTGGAAGAACATGGACTGATGTTAACTCTCCAGACCAGTTTCCTGTGTTAATTCTCAGCACTTGCCTGACCGTGTCATGGCTGTGTACAATACCGCGACATTTGCTATAAAAAGAGGTAGCGGTAGCAGCAATGTTAAAGGGGTATTCCAGGAAAAAACTTTTTTTTATATAGATCAACTGGCTACAGAAAGTTAAACAGATTTGTAAATTAATTCTATAAAAAAATCTTAATCCTTTCAGTACTTATGAGCTTCTGAAGTTAAAGTTGTTCTTTTCTGTCTAAGTGCTCTCTGATGACACATGTCTCGGGAAACGCCCAGTTTAGAAGCAAATCCCCATAGCAAACCTCTTCTAAACTGGGCGTTTCCCGAGACAGGTGTCATCAGAGAGGATTTAGACAGAAAAGAACAACCTTAACTTCAGAAGCTCATAAGTACTGAAAGGATTAAGATTTTTTAATAGAAGTAATTTACAAATCTGTTTAACTTTCTGGAGCCAGTTGATATATAAATAAAAAAAAGGTTTTTTCCTGGAATACCCCTTTAATGTTTTGCAGACAGAACTATGTGACCCCTGGGTGTGTATACATGGGTCAGATATGCTGAAGAGTGAATGAGATTTTAAGGGCAAATTTATATCACTGATTCTTTTTTGGATTTGGTTCATATTTATCACACACAAATCAATGGAAAAAAAGATAAAATCTGCAGAAAATCCACATCCATTTTCTGTATGATTTTTTTTCTAAACAAATCTACAGCTAAATCTGAAACATAGCGGTAATTAAAGGGGTTATCCAGGAAAAAAACTTTTTTATATATCAACTGGCTCCAGAAAGTTAAACGGATTTGTAAATTACTTCTATTAAAAAAATCTTAATCCTTTCAGTACGTATGAGCTGCTGAAGTTGAGTTGTTCTTTTCTAAGTGCTCTCTGATGACACCTGTCTCGGGAACTGTCCAGAGTAGAAGCAAATCTCCATAGCAAACCTCTTCTATTCTGTGCAGTTCCAGAGACAAGCAGAGATGTCAGCAGAGAGCACTGTTGACTCAACTTCAGCAGCTGATAATTATTGGAAGGATTAAGATTTTTTTTAATAGAAGTAATTAAAAAATCTGTTTCACTTTCTGGAGCCAGTTGATATATATATATATATATATATATATATATATATATATATATATATATATATGTAAGCTTTTCCTGGAATACCCCTTTAACTTAGTTGTGAACATTTTCTGCTCTAGAATCCACTGCAGCCAATTCAAAACCATCTGCACAATTTAGTGTAGACTTACATGCAGATTTGATGTTGCAGAAAATCCACAACATTTCTGACATGCGTATAAGTACCCAGAGTACCTATGGGTGTAACTATAGCTATGAATAAGAATAGAAAAAATCCTGCACTCACCGTAACCATACGATCCGATAAAGGAAGTCTTGACATGGAGATCTGGAGATAGCACGGGGGGCTCAGAGCCCTTTATCGGATCATATGGTTGCAGTGAGTGCAAGATTTTTTCTATTCTTATTCACAGTAATTTGTGTCTTTTTATCTTTTTCGTAGACCACCGTTCATTTTGGATTATGGACTCTAGGGGACTACTGTGATTGTGGCATTCGTATATTTTGGAATTGTGTCTCCATTCAAACTTTTTTTTTTTTTTTTCGTAACTATAGCTATAGCTGCTTTTATGGGTCCCAGAGGATAAGGGGACCCACTTAGGTACAGGAACTTTGTACCTTTTTGTATGAAATACCAACTTGGTAGCTTTTAGTTATGTAGCACTATGTGGCTGATATTTGGCACTTTTCTTAGTGCTACTTAAAGGGGAACAAGTAGAAAACAAATGTTTTCAAATCAACTGGCGTCTGAAAGTTAAACAGATTTGTAAATGACTTCTATTAAAAAAATCTTAATCCTTCCAGTACTTATCAGCTGCTGTATAATACATAAGAAGTTAATTTCTTTTTGAATTTATTTTTTGTCTGTCCACGGTGCTCTCTGCTGACACCTCTGTCCATGTCAGGAACTGTCCAGAGCAGGAACAATTTCCCATAGCAAACCTCTCCTGCTCTGGACAGTTCCTGACATGGACAGAGGTGTCAGCAGGGAGCACTGTGGTCAGACAGAAAATAAATTCAAAAAGAAAAGAACTTCCTCTGTATTATACTGCAGCTGATAAGTACTGGAAGGATTAAGATTTTTTAATAGAAGTCATTTACAAATCTGTTTAACTTTCTGGCACCAGTTGATTAAAAAAAATAAAATAAAAAACTTCTACCGGAGTACCCCTTTAAGCTGCTTCAGTTTCCTGTCTTTAGGAGGTGGGTGAACATCTTCGTTTTGGAGCCTTATGAATTCTAGTTACACCATACAGGAAGATATCTCACTAACTGTGAAGACCATGATTTATAAGATAAATCCTCTAATTCAGTCTTTATATGCCTTTAACGGGGAACCCAAACTGTCCTAAAGTGAATGTATCCGAGAACAAGATGCCCCTACATCAGATATAACATAAAGCGGAACCATTGATCTTACATATAATGCAGGGCTCCATTAAGATGTCTGTATGGTTCAGTTCTGCGGTCGTCCTAAATCTGTTCAAGCTGCATGATTCCATAGTTCATTACGCATTTATGTTTTACTAGTTGCTTCGGGTATTATCCTTTCCCAGATCTTCATAAGACCCTTTCATATATTTGCAACCTTTGATCTCTCTTAAATTACCTTCCCTTTCTTCCTCCTTATTGTCAAATCTGTTCCATGCCCTGGAGGGAAAAACTTAGAACTTTTTTTTTAAGGACTTTAAGGCTCATCTTGTTCATCACAGTATTCCTGTCAGTTCCAAGGAACCCAGTGGAGTTAGGAATCTTTCCAATTTTGGATCTTAAGAAGGTCATAGGGACATGAAGATGAGGAAGAAAGAAGACAAGGCTAAATATAGAAGCTCTTAAAACCTTTAACCTTGTCCTGGTGGAACAACTCGGGCCTACCTTACTTCACTCTGACATTTTATTAAAGCAAAAAACAAACAAAAAACCTTTGTTATATAAAACCATATGCGGTACCGACAGGTAGTGCAGGTGACACTGATGACAACGGTACTTATCTAGTCCTGATCCCTGCAGTCGTTTTTCCGTAATCTTCTCCAGTATCTTCAGCTCCGGGCCCGACTTGGAGCATTGGCAGAGCTTAGTTCTCTAGCATCGGGACCCAGCAGAGAACAGCAGCGGTGACATCACTAAGCTCCGCCTATGCGCCAAGCTGGGCCCGGAGCTGAAGATACTGGAGAGATTACCAAAGAATGACTGCACGGAACGGGACAAGGTAAGTACTGTTGTCATCAGTGTCACCTGCACTACCTGTCTGCACCCACAGGTTAGTGCAGGTGACACTGGTGACAGATTTCCTTTAAACAGCATTAGATAAGACAAAGCGCAAAATCGGTCAGGATTACAATAGTAAATCAGGGGCATTATCTCTAAATGTTGAGAATATCCTGATGAAGAGAATGTGATACTCGAAACATCCAGATTTAATTCACACTGCTAGGACTATAATAGGTTACAGACTTTGCATATGCAAATTCTCAGTTATTCCAGAACAATAACCCCTGCCTCCAAAACAGGTTGGCTTCACATCAGCGTTAGGGAGCTCTGTTACAGGTGCAAATAACAGAGCTAGACAGTAGGTGTCACAATGGACACAGAGTCCCATTGACTTTAAATGGGGGTCCATCGAGTTTCCATCTCGTGTCCATTATTTTGCAAGTTTGATCAAAGAAAAAATAGCTTTTTGTAGTATTTTTCTCTGCTCAAGTCCGGTCATTATTACAGAATCAGCAAAAGAAGCTCCAACGCTGATGTTAACGAAATCGTATCTAGAAAGCACTATCTGTAAGGTTACTTCTTTTTGTTCCTGCTTAATCCGATATCTGACCATTCTGTGACCACACAGGTGCCCAGTTCTAAATAACTGAGAGCATTGATAACTTTACTGGAATAAACCAGACATATTTGTGATCATCAAATGAACAGGCAGATGTCCAGCCTATGTATGTAATCAATGAACAGAGAATTAAAAATCATAGTAAATGTAAAAGACATTCAGTAGACAATAATTGAGCTACCCGTGGTAAAGCCTCCTCTGGAAAGAGCCATAATCCAGCCCAGATCTGTTCTTCCACAGAAGCTTCAATGTGGCCCCTTGTAGAGAAGCATTATGGACATGACTTGGAATGTGCTCTACCTTTGTGTTATGTATTTTTATACCTGGACTTTGCAAGTGGAGCTGCTCTTTGTAGGCTGACTTTCCCAGGTTCGGGGTAATATCGTCTTCTTTGATCTCCTTTCATGCCAAAGAACAGACTGCACAGCATTAGCATTGTATCAGGAAGTCACAGATTATGTGCAGTTTCCAAATGTCCCACTTCATGAAGAATTATGAGAGAGAAAACTAAATTCTTGGGATCATAAATGGGTAATTAATCACAAATTCCATTTACGGGCCGCTGGGTTGTACATTTCCTTTGCACTGAAAATCTGGATACAAAACAAATTAAATGCCAAGAGAAAAATGAATTGTTCTTAGACACCACATAGACTTGTGCCCAAATAGGATTATCTATCTGAAGGCTCAGACATGGTGCTCTGCTTAACTCTCTGCTCGTGGGACAACTGAATGGTGAATGGAGGATTCTGCTGTGTACTTGAATTTATGGATTAGGTATGTATATAACTGTATACAGTGATCCCTCAGGTTACAATGGCTTTCATGGACCATTGTAACTTGAAACCAACTCAACATACAATGCTATAATCAGTCCAGTCCATGGCTCGTATGAATGGCTGAAAGATCCTTTATAAAACCCCTGTAATTTTAAGTGATTATAAGGGTTTGTGCTGATTTGCTGTCTAGTATCGCCTCCCTACAGTATAGAGTGGTATTAAACTGCACATTACCAGTGTCAGGACTAGCTGCTCTTTTGGACATCAGGTGAGGATGGCTCCATATTGCTATGTATAAAGTGGTTTATAGCTTCTAGAAGTTATGTATGACTTTTATATGTAAGAACTTGCTTTATCTATATTAGTTATGTTGTAATTTCCTTTAATCTTCATTCTGTCTCATTTTGAAATTTCATCTTGAAGACTTTAGCAGAAAAAAATTGAAAAACTTGAACTTTTGAAAGTGCCGGACCCCGTCAGGCGCCTTTCTGACGAAGGGCCCATTCCGGACCAGAAACGCGTTGATGTGCCTTGAACAAACGCTATTTTAATTTATTTGGTCTGACTTGGTTGGACTTACTCCCTGACAGGGTCCGGCTTTTTGAAAAGTTCCAGTTTTTCAATTTTTTTTCTACTATTTTACTAACGGACCAGGAGATCACTGTGATCGGAGGGAACTGAGCGGCAGGACCCCACCATATATCTACATACGCTTATAGATGTTGTGCTCTTAGCGCAACACCACAGGGTGAGTGTTTATGCCCTATAATATCACACTTGTGTCTGACATACGCTTGTGTGTTTCTCTTTTTTACTTTTTCTTGTAACTTGAAGACTTTGGAACCAATTACTAGATTTCCATAGAGTTAGGGTCTCGGGATACAATGGTTTAAGCAATTGGTTCCATTTAATATTTCCATGCATTCTCTATGGGAGCTCCAGAGATACAGGAGCACTGTACTCTGGCATTTCTGGCACTCCCATAGACAGTGCATGTACCACGTGCCGACACGCTGCTTCATTCACAGGGAGAGATTGGGCCCCATTCTGGAGATCACAGGGTTTCAGTGGTTGGACAATCAAACACTTATCCTGTGGATAGTAACAGAGTAGTGGAGTACCCCTTTAGGCTTAAAAGTCATAGGTCAAGTCAAGGTGGTGCTGGGCTACAGCATGCATGCCCCCTCTCTCCTCCAGTACTGAAAACTGTAAGGTAATGGTTTAATTTAATTGCATGTTTTGTCAGACCCATCATCATGAAGTCTAGAAGCTGTCTCCAATAGATGGGATTAGAGAAACAGCCATCTCCTTTCTAGTGAACAGCTCATTTGCATACTTTTTATCAGGTTCCTGGCCTATACCAGCAGACAGTCTCTATGAGGAGAAACATTATCACCTCAGACCTTGCCGATCTGTAAGCAGAGATCTAAGTTTATAAGGCACTAAGTGGTAAAAGATTAAAAAATACCATCACACTATGCAGAGTGGCTTCTCCAAGTGTGCAAATAATATTAGTGGTATTTGTGTTCTCTGTGGATAATGGCATTTTAAAATAAATAAAGATGCATACAAATTTTAACAAAGTCCAAGTTTTTATTTTATTTAGCCATACTTTTTGTGATACATCATGCCTCGAAAGATGTCCTGATTGTAAAAACCCTTGTATCACCCACACATCTTGGAAGAAGAGATACGATCAAAGGACCAGATAGAGGTGAATGGGAGCTGTGGGGGACCAGGGAAAGGTAAATATGGGGTTCTTTCAGTGCCATATTATTGTTATTTTTATTATTGTTAAATACCCCATTAATGTTGGCCACTTTTGACTGAAATCTATTGGTTTCCACCCGTACACTGTCCATTACTACAATTCCTGTCCACTTCCTTGGTATCACAACTTGGTGAGGTCAGCCCATTTACGCACAAGCAGTTATGGGACTAGCGATCTAAGGGTTTGTTGTAAAAAGTACTCCCTGGTTTAGTCCTGAGACAAATCCAATAGTGACCAAGTGGGTCCACATTTCTTGTTAGCCTTGTTATACACACTCAGTCATTCCCAACAGCTGGGAGTACAATACTGATCTCAAGTGGGTATTAAAGAAGTACTTCCGTTATTTCACTGTTTATAGTCACAAGAACAGGCGCATCCTAGGAAAATCAGATTGTTCACCTAATAATAAGAGGATATGACGGCATAAAAATGTAGTTAATCCCATAAAGGTCTTCACTTCACCTGTAAGTGTGTGAAATTTTTGCTTGTTGGTACAGTGATGCCCAATGAACGCTACCTGCTTAGGGTTCTACTTTGCATTTTGATTATCAAAATAGAAATTGAGGGATGAAATGTAAATTTTATTGAACACAGAGAACTGGACTAAGATTATGAAACCTCACGTTCCAACAGAATTGTAGGTTTATAACAGAGATGCAGATTGCCCAATTTATTTTTTATAAACAGACTTGAAATATTGTCTTCTATCTGGGATGCCACTACAGCGACGATTATAGGGCACTCCCTGTAAAATTGATATTAATAAGTGTGCAATTAACATTTACGCTAAGATGGATAGATCAGGTTATTAATAATGATTCCTGGAAGGTCACTGCCTTTGTGTGTCACTTTTTCCATTAGATTCTTAGTTTCCTCAGCACGGCGGGAAGCCATCCTGTAGAGCAGTGACTTCCGAACTTAGTCCCAAATCGTTGGAGGGTCACTTTGTGTCCCTTTCCCTAAGAACATGTTCATCTATCGTAAGTGCTGAATCATTCACCGTTCCAAATGTTCTTGGGTAAGTTTATCCTTCAGTCCAGGACTTCCAATCCTTTGGGAGGTGACTGTGTCCAAAATATTAATTACATAAATAATACGGCTTTCTAAGAAGTGAGAAATCCTAGCAGCTGAACACAGCAAGAGTGCAAAGAGAATAACAAATCTCAGATTACATATGCACAGACCCCAAACCAGGAATTTTTTATTTATTTTTTTCATGCATAGAAGATGGAGTTGCATTTCCAAAAACATATCAAGAAAAAGAGGAATAAAACTATACAGCAGACAGAATCGTTATGCAACTTCTCAGTTTGATGCAGGTAGTGCGTAAGACCTGCTACAGTGCTTCTGAGTGTCAGTCATATCGGCGTATGCAAAAGGGTGAGCTACAATCCTGCACGGACTGTAATTTACCACATATATATTGGTGGGGCAACAACATAAAAAGATTCCCCACTAGCCATGCTGGGGACCAGGTATGAGAAGCACTGTCATGCTGGGGTGTGTCGTGCTGGAGACCAGAATCAAAATGGGGAGCAGGAGTGAGATAGAGACTGGGAAGTTATGCTGTGGACAAATGATAAGAGTAACAGCCATGATGGGGACCAGGAAAGAGAACCATTCTGGGAGCCAGGAATGAAAGGTGTGAGCCATACTGAGACCAGGAATGAGGCTGGGTGCCATGCTGGGACCTGAAAATGAGTGAGAAGGAGCCATATTGAGGACTAGAAATGAGAGTTAAACCAAGCTGGGGACGAGGAATAAACAGAGGAGTTTATTAACCCAATCCATAAATCCAATTTAGCTGTACTGAAGTGCTCCCCTCACAAAAATGTTACGAAAACAAACAATCACCAAGTACTCAGATCAGTTGCGTTGTGTCGTAAAGTCACAATACCAACAAAAGATTCACCACTTTAGTCATGTGATCAGAGCAGAATGATTGTTATGTAGCAGTTACCAATCATATTGCTTCTTTAATTTAATTTAAAAAAAATAAAAAGGCATCTGAAAGATAAAAGTAGTAATGTGGTTGCTACGCCACTTTTTCTCTACACAGGTTTTTATATCCCCTATAGAATATGGAGAATTACATTACTACTGCACTTACTTCATATGTAAAATCAAGGCTCTTAGTGCACATTTTGATGAAATTGTGAAACCTATTGACCAGCACTAGGTTGGCCTTATATCAGATGGGCCCCTAACATTCGTCTGTCTTGTCTTTCTCTGGATTTAAAGGGGCATTCAAGAATCAGAAAATTGTATTTAAATATGACATAAGACACTCCAAGACACACAACTTACCAATATAGTGCTATAACTTATTGTATTGGCTTCATCATGCTTTTGCTTAAAAAAAAAAAACCCTGACCGGAAGTTCTTCCTCTCTTCTGATACCAGCCTCTCTGACCAGCCTCTACAGCCTCCATCACTATCTCCCTGTCATATACATATATATATATCTTTATTGAGAAATTAAGGGAACAATGAGGTGCGGTTACTGCATGCTGCTTTTTACTCAACAATATCACAGGCAGAAGAGCAGACAGGTAATAAATAGCAGGTGCTGCAACCTCAATGAAAGTAAGTCTGCTGTGAAATAAGGTGTTCTGCGGCACCTCTAGGTGGCAAACTGGCCCTTTTTTACCTGATGTCAGAGTATTGCTTTAAGCTTATAAACTTTAATCTGGGCCTATGTAAGATCCAGCAATATTTTGCACTGATTAAAACAAACATGAGGCAGATAGAAGAACTGCACGACCGAAATAGGGCAGCCACTCCTCCATGCATATAATACAAAATACAAAAATGGTCAGCACAGCCCAAAAAAAAAATCCACATTTGTGAGCTGCTACGGCTTCCACATACACTCAGAGTAAAGATTGTGGGCTTAAAGCCCAAGAGAAGTGAGTCAGTTCAATGTAATGCTCCCAGCCAATATGGTGCCATCTCAGCGCTGGTGGACAGGTGACACAATATAATCAAAACATGTGTGAAGGCCCTAAATGTAACATATAAAGAAGCAGTAATGCAGCTCAAAATCTCCTCTATATTCAGTGCTCATATATCTTAGCATTTGCAGAGGACCATGGCAGCGTGCACCTGCGCTTTTTATTCAGATTACAGGTGTTGTCCATTTTTTGTATGAAATACACATTGCGATAAGAACAGTAGGGTTTTACCCCCAAGTTAATAATAAATTTGTCACCAAAGTGGTAATTGTATATATTATATTTCATTATACTAATCTATGTAACTGAATCCTTTTAGCTTATAGGAAGATTATTTACATTCTCTCTCATTAAGCCTTGCACAGATATGTTTGACTCTTCAGCCAGGACTCTTGAGTTCAAGATAACTTCAAGCTCTTATATAAGCCCGTTGGTGTAATCCTTAAATGTTAAGTGAACCCACAGATCCGTTGCTTAATTTTCCTTTGAGTAAGTACAGCAATAAAACCTGGAACGTGCTGGGTGTCCTGTACTTGTCGGCGTGCCGGAGGTGTTTCTAATAAAGTTTGAAGTACAAACATCTAGCGATGATTCAACATGGCAATTAAGACTGGTTGGTCTAACATGAGACACGGCACAGACCATCCGCCTCACGCTTTCTGGAAACATGGACTTTATTAACTGTTTTATTTCCTATATCTATACTGGAGAAAATAATCAGATGTTGTCATTTTAATTTCTAAATTTGATTCTATGGCTTTTATACTAGAGGTTTTTGTGGGTGATGATTATACTGTGCATAGTCATATACAATTCAAAATAATCATCTATGTATTGAAGGGTAAGGATATTGTACAGGACTTATACATAACGTTCATAAAATTGTGGGGCAGCTACTGTGTGGGGCACTATTTGGGGGTAAAAACTGTGTGGGGCAATATTGGGGGCTAACTACTGTGTGGGGCAATATTGGGGGCTAACTACTGTGTGGGGCCAATATTGGGAGGTAACTGTTGCGTGTCAGCACACTGGGGGGGGGGGTAACTACTGTGGAGGCACCATTGGGAATTAACTACTTTGTAGGGGCACTAATAGGGGGTACCTACTTTATAGGGGCACTATTGTGGGTAAACTACTTTATGGGGGCACTATTGGGGAAACTACTGAGGGAAGCACTCATACTATGTGGGTCACAAAAGTGGGCATTATCACCATTTGGGGCACTGTGGATGGGAGTTTGTACATGTAGGGATGTGTAGTAAAAGTACAGAGCCTAAGTTGTTTTGCAGATTCAGCAGAGATGAGTCAGGACCGAAAGAACTCATCATGGCGGTCTAGACCTAATGGATATGCAGGAAAATATATTTTAAGATTGGCAAATGGTCAAGTTTTTTAGCTGTTTCATCTACCGAGTAGAATTGCCGTTGTTATGCTGCAAAGTTGATGTGGTAACTCACCATGTTCCAGCACAATTGCATAGATTTTCTTATGTAAAAACAGACAGTGTATTATCAGGCAGGTTCACACTTTTCCCAATGGATTTATGATACCTTGATATTTTAGCATTTTTGATAGATTTAAAATAGATTTCCCCTTACTCCCTCTTTATAATTGTCTGAATCTAACAGGTTGTCTTATTTATTTCTCCTGCATAGGGTATATAAGACTCCGGTATTCCTACATAAGACTGGGGTTAGGTCTGACTCTTCCTGTCCTCGGTGCGGTAGGTTGGAGGCCCATTTGGTGCATATGCTGTAGGACTGTCCTCATTTGGCTACTTATTGGAATGATGTGTTGCATCTTAATAGGACTGTTTATGGTGTGACATTGTCTCCAGTCCCTACAGTGTGTCTGCTGGGTCTCATTGGTTGAATTTACACTAAACGAAAGGTTGAACGCAAGTTTGATGGTATTTGGGGTCCTTAGGTGCGGAAGTTTGACCCTCCGGGGGATGTATTTTCGGCATTTGTTTTGTCCCTTCTATTCTGGTTTTTATGTCGGTTGTGGTGTACGGTGTGGTGCCTGTGTTTGTATGACTATATTTGTCTTGCAGTGTCTGTGCGGAGTGATTATTATCTTTGTGCGAGTCCTCCTGCTTGATGCTGTTTGGTGGCATGGAAGTCTGGTTTGACACACTCAATGTTTAGTATAAATTACTTTTAGGCTTTTAGTTTGCAGGGAAGCGACGGAATGTTTATGTGGGGAATGGGTACTGTCATGGAGGGGGGATGGGAGTTGTGGGGAGTTTATTTGTTTGTATGTTTAAAAAATGTTTCTTAATTTTAATACAAATATCTGGTGCACAATGTTTGCACTTTTGGACCAACTTTAAATTGATCTGTTTTTACATTAGTGGGTGGCACACTTTGGCACAACATTGCGCACAATGGCACAAGTAGACACGCAGAAGTTGAACGAGAAAACCAGCCCAATACTTGACAATTGGAGGGATAATAAATCTAGTAGGATGAGGAAAAAAAAACCTAATGTGTTTTCAAAACCAGACAATCTAAGTAATTCTGGACCAATATTGTTGCCTCTTTCTTATAAATCTATAGCAGGTTCTACCCATATCTCCTCTTCTTGTTGTGCAAGGGTCCTTGGTTTAATGTTAATGGTCTTGGAAGGCCAGACTACTTACCTCAACATATTATTTCATATTATAAGAATTACCTTTAAGCAATAAAACAGGAACTGCGGATACTGGCCAAGATTTACTAGTGCAAATCCATTAGAATTCTAGCACAATTGGCATAAAAAACTGTCTACAGGACTTGTGCCATATTTATGATGTGACACTTTTGCTGGGTCTGAGATAAGGGGCATGGCCTCGCTAAAAGGGATGTGGTCGGAATAAGCCTGTCTTAAAATAGGCCACCTAAAAGTTGATTAAAACTGATCAGCCAGTCTTCGTATAATGGGGGTCACACAAAATATTGACACTTTGGGTACAATTTGGCCATTTCCACTTAGGAGTGTCCTCACTTTTGTTGCCAAGGTTTAGACATTAATGGCTGCGTGTTGAGTTATTTTAAGAGAACACAACATTAAATACTGTTATACAGGCTGTGCACTCACTACTTTACACTAGACCAGAGAGTCATTTCTTCAGTACTGTCACATAGAAGAAAATATTTACACTTATATTCACTTACGGGATATACTGTATATATAATGTGAGGGGTGGAGTCACTTATGGGATATACTGTATATATAATGTGAGGGGTGAAGTCACTTATGGTATATACTGTATATATATAATGTGAGGGGTGGACTCGCTTATGGGATATACTGTATATAATGTGAGGGTGGACTCACTTATGGGATATACTGTATATATAATGTGAGGGGTGGAGTCACTTATGGGATATACTGTATATATAATGTGAGGGGTGGAGTCACTTATGGGAGATACTGTATATAATGTGAGGGGTGGAGTCACTTATGGGAGATACTGTATATATAATGTGAGGGGTGGAGTCACTTATGGGAGATACTGTATATATAATGTGAGGGGTGGAGTCACTTATGGGATATACTGTATATATAATGTGAGGGGTGGAGTCACTTATGGGAGATACTGTATATATAATGTGAGGGGCGGAGTCACTTATGGGATATACTGTATATAATGTGAGGGGTGGAGTCACTTATGGGATATACTGTATACATAATGTGAGGGGTGGAGTCACTTATGGGAGATACTGTATATATAATGTGAAGGGTGGACTCACTTATGGGAGATACTGTATATAATGTGAGGGGTGGAGTCACTTATGGGATATACTGTATATAATGTGAGGGGTGGAGTCACTTATGGGATATACTGTATATAATGTGAGGGGTGGAGTCACTTATGGGATATACTGTATATATAATGTGAAGGGTGGACTCACTTATGGGAGATACTGTATATAATGTGAGGGGTGGAGTCACTTATGGGAGATACTGTATATAATGTGAGGGGTGGAGTCACTTATGGGATATACTGTATATAATGTGAGGGGTGGAGTCACTTATGGGAGATACTGTATATATAATGTGAGGGGTGGAGTCACTTATGGGATATACTGTATATATAATGTGAGGGGTGGACTCACTTATGGGATATACTGTATATATAATGTGAGGGGTGGAGTCACTTATGGGAGATACTGTATATATAATGTGAGGGGGTGGACTCTCTTATGGGATATACTGCATATATAATGTGAGGGGTGGACTCACTTATGGGATATACTGTATATATAATGTGAGGGGTGGACTCTCTTATGGGATATACTGTATATATAATGTGAGGGGTGGACTCACTTATGGGATATACTGTATATAATGTGAGGGGTGGACTCTCTTATGGGATATACTGTATATATAATGTGAGGGGTGGAGTCACTTATGGGATATACTGTATATATAATGTGAGGGGTGGAGTCACTTATGGGATATACTGTATATATAATGTGAGGGGTGGACTCACTTATGGTATATACTGTATATATAATGTGAGGGGTGGACTCACTTATGGGATATACTGTATATATAATGTGAGGGGTGGACTCACTTATGGGATATACTGTATATATAATGTGAGGGGTGGACTCACTTATGGGATATACTGTATATAATGTGAGGGGTGGACTCACTTATGGGATATACTGTATATATAATGTGAGGGGTGGAGTCACTTATGGGATATACTGTATATATAATGTGAGGGGTGGAGTCACTTGGATGGAGAGCGTTTGTGTACAGCAGTTTTCAGTTCTTTCCACAGATTCTCCATTGGATTCAGGTCTGGACTGTGACTTGGCCATTCTAACACCTGGATATGTTTATTTGTGAACCATTCCATTGTAGATTTTGCTTTATGTTTTGGATCATTGTCTTGTTGGAAGACAAATCTCCGTCCCAGTCTCAGGTCTTTTGCAGACTCCAACAGGTTTTCCTCCAGAATGGTCCTGTATTTGGCTCCATCCATCTTCCCATCAATTTTAACCATCTTCCCTGTCCCTGCTGAAGAAAAGCCCAAACCATGATGCTGCCACCACCATGTGTGACAGTGGGGATGGTGTGTTCAGGGTGATGAGCTGTGTTGCTTTTACACCAAACATAACGTTTTGCATTGTTGCCAAAAAGTTCAATTTTGGTTTCATCTGACCAGAGCACCTTCTTCCACATGTTTGGTGTCTCCCAGGTGGCTTGTGGCAAACTTTAAACACTTTTTATGGATATCTTTAGGAAATGGCTTTCTTCTTGCCACTCTTCCATAAAGGCTGGATTTGTGCAGTATACGACTGATTGTTGTCCTATGGACAGAGTCTCCAACCTCAGCTGTAGATCTCTGCAGTTCATCCAGAGTGATCAGGGGCCTCTTGGCTGCATCTCTGATCAGTCTTCTCCTTGTATGAGCTGAAAGTTTAGGGGGACGGCCAGGTCTCTGTACATTTGCAGTGGTCTGATACTTCTTCCATTTCAATATTATCGCTTGCACAGTGCTCCTTGGGATGTTTAAAGCTTGGGAAATCTTTTTGAATCCAAATCCGGCTTTAATCTTCTCCACAACAGTATCTCGGACCTGCCTGGTGTGCTCCTTGTTCTTCATGATGCTCTCTGCGCTTTAAACGGAGCTCTGAGACTATCACAGTGCAGGTGCATTTATACGGAGACTTGATTACACACAGGTGGATTCTATTTATCATCATTAGTCATTTAGGTCAACATTGGATCGTTCAGAGATCCTCACTGAACTTCTGGAGAGAGTTTGCTGCACTGAAAGTAAAGGGGCTGAATAATTTTGCAGGCCCATTTTTTTAGTTTTTTATTTGTTAACAAAGTTTGAAATATCCAATAAATTTCATTCCACTTCATGACTGTGTCCCACTTGTTGTTGATTCTTCACAAAAAATTACAGTTTTAAATCTTTAGGTTTGAAGCCTGAAATGTGGCAAAAGGTCAAAAAGTTCAAGGGGGCCGAATACTTTCACTATGGGAGATACTGTATATATAATGTGAGGGGTGGACTCACTTATGAGATATACTGTATATATAATGGGAGGGGTGGAGTCACTTATGGGAGATACTGTATATATAATGTGAGGGGTGGAATCACTTATGGGATATACTGTATATATAATGTGAGGGGTGGACTCACTTATGGGATCTACTGTATACAATGTGAAGGGTGGACTCACTTATGGGAGATACTGTATATAATGTGAGGGGTGGACTCACTTATGGAAGATACTGTATATATATAATGTGAGGGGTGGACTCACTTATGGGAGATACTGTATATAATGTGAGGGGTGGACTCACTTATGGGATATACTGTATATAATGTGAGGGGTGGACTCACTTATGGGATATACTGTATATAATGTGAGGGGTGGACTCACTTATGGGATATACTGTATATAATGTGAGGGGTGGAGTCACTTATGGGATATACTGTATATAATGTGAGGGGTGGAGTCACTTATGGGAGATACTGTATATATAATGTGAGGGGTGGAGTCACTTATGGGATATACTGTATATATAATGTGAGGGGTGGAGTCACTTATGGGATACTGTGATATATAGCAGATCCGGCACTGCACCATAGTCTCTGTTTATGACAAACACATGACTCAAGTGTGAACAGAACCTACACATATGAGCTTTGTAATATTTAGTACTGTACCATTGCTGTTTAAATCAATCAACCGAACTTTGTGGATGTGATGTAATAGAATATGAGTATAAATATATATAAATGTGTCCACCATCCTGTCCAAGTGCTGTTTCCTTATGGAAGTACCGCACCCAGGTTTTGACTTGTGGCAAGCACCAATGATGCCTACATGAATCAATGAGTCACAGGCAGAAATCTTGGCCCGCGGGCCCTCTAAATGGGCAGCTCTGACCTTTTAAAGCAATGTTGTCCAAACTCCACGGGGCGTACACCCAAGGCTGCTGTACTCCAATATCAACAGAGCAATTTGTACTCATTCACACACAGTGAACCCCTTCATCCTGACACGGGGCTGAACTCTCGCCGACATCCTGCCTGATACGTGTACTTACACTAAGTTTACTCCGTGGTGCGCCAATGCAGACATGTCAGGTTTCAGCTCTGATTTCAATAAATAACCGACCAAATTACTATAATTCCACCGGCAATTAGGAAATACATTTACATATTATGAGAATCAATTGCTGCAGTCTGCAAGGTCCTTTATCCAACCGATCCAACAACTGGGAACAGAGAATAGCTTGAGATGTTCACCAGATTAGGCGCAAAATGCTGCAAACTCGTGTTGGAAATATTTGTGTCCTTGTTTAACCCCTTCATATCTCTAGGCAGCACAATACAGTGATCCCTCAACTTACAATGGCCTCAACATACAATGGTCTTTTCTGGACCATTGTAACTTGAAACCTGACTCAACATACAATGTACAGACAGTGCAGATCTGCAAAACATGTCAATGGCTGGAAGAACCGGCCAATCAGAATGGGCATTCACTGGTAAAAGCCCTGGATTACTGAAGTGCATGCACTGAATTCCTGTCTGGTAGCGCCCCCTACAGTACAGGGAGGTATTATATTTCTGTACTACTTTTAACATATGGTTAACTGCTCCTTTGGGCGCCAGGTGAGGGCGGCTCCATTTAAATTTTTTTTTAGGACATCGCGTGTACTGTACAGGACCCTGAAGAACCTCTTGTCCTCTACATAGACCAGTGTTTCCCAACGAGGGTGCCTCCAGCTGTTGCAAAACTACAACTCTTAGCATGCCCAGACAGCCTTTGGCTGTCTGGGCATGCTGGAAGTTGTAGTTTTGCAACAGCTGGAGACACCCTGGTTGGGAAACACTGACATAGACCGTGATTACAGCTCCCAGCAGCTCTTTCTTACTTTTATATATAAGGATTTGCTTTATCTATATTAGTTACCTACTTATTTTTCTTTAATCCTCACTTTTTCCTATATTTTGGATGACGTTTTGGGTCTTCAGAACCAATTACCAGGTTTCCATAGAGTTATGGTTTCAACATACAATGGTCTCAACATACAATGGTCGTCCTGGAACCAATTAATATTGTATTTTGAGGGACCACTGTATTTGACTTCTATGTTTTGAAAGGATTGGAGAACGTAAGATTGTTCTTTTATGTTTTTGCTAGGATTCGATTTTGGATAATATGCTCCTAACAATCCCTCATGGGTACAAGTTAATAAGGCCTCTGCAATAGGATCTCCCTGGAGCTATCATTAGGAGCGATGACATGGTGTACAAACTGACCTAACAAATCGTATGTTTTGTCCTATCTGAATTGTAATTGTACCAATGATTTCTCTAAACCACTGAAAAAGGAGCAGAAACTGGTGACATTATTGGAGGGTATACAAACCTTTAAAGCAGAGGGCCAATCAGATTGTTGGGGGTTGTCACCTCTCACCCCCGCCAATCCGCTGGTTGACAAGGCAGCAGCACATGAGCACCACAACTTCTTCAAACACCTAATCAATGGGGGGCGACAAATGTCAGGCCCCCGACTCTCTGGAGGACAGGCCTTTTAAGAGGTTGAATAACCCCTTTAACCCCTTAACGACCAAGCAACTTTCTTATTTTTGGGATTTCGTTTTCTCCTCCTCGCCTTCTAAATGCCATAACACTTTCATCCACAGAGCGATGTGAGGGCTTGTTTTTGCGTGACCAATTGTACTTTGTAATTATTTCATTTTCCCAAACAATGTACAATGAATTCGAAAAAAAATATGTTGGGGGTTGAAAAAAAGCAATTTAATAAATATCCTCCACCTTCCTGGGGAGAGGTCCCAGCATCACCGCCCGCTGCGGATCTAGTTGCACTATGCACTTTGTACAGCATCGCGAATAAAAGCAACGTTTTACAGCAGAAGCCTGGTGAGTGCCATCCTTATTTTCTTACTTGGAAGCGACTTGTGCTATCTAGGATAGAGAATCACCTGAACTGCATCACTCCTGCCAAAAGATCGTAGGCTGTTACATAAACAGATCTATTTGTATGTAGTGCCAGATAATCTGCATCTTACATTGCACAATTTAATAAATATGTTTAAAAATGATAATAATTTAAATTAGTAAAATAAAACAAAAGCTTTATAGTACATTTTATTTATTATACAGCTTTTGTTTTATTTTACTAATTTTAAAAAAATGTAAACTTATATATAATCTAATCTATCTATCTATGTATATATATATATATATATATATATATATATATATATATATATCTGTAGTAGCCTGGGGTTATAGGGTATAGGGGTGTAGCTGTACGGTTACTAAAGGGTGATTGCTTAACCCTTTCTATTTGTGACGCCAGGGTGAGCGCTATTCTCTGTATGCTTGTCCTACCGCCACCCGTCCCAAGAGCGATAGGGAGATTTTACTGAAGATTTTAGACAATAATGAACAGGAACAGTCCATATAATAGAGTCTATTAGAGCTTGACAAATGGTTGGGACCTCATGAGTCTTTTGAGCTTAGGAAGATAATTGTTGCGCTGATCCACTGGATTTAGGGGTTTAGATTCGGTCCAGTAATCACGCTAGCTTTAGTGGGGATTGAGATTTTAACTCAAGGTTTAGTTTCAGGCTGAGGCCGGCAGGCTTCTGGCCTAGCTTGTCTTTGTAAGTTGCGCAGATCCGTCCTAAGAGTCCGGCATCCACGAGAGCAGCAACCCAAGAGAGCGATCATTGGCTACAGCTCCCTTATATGGGCAGGGGCTGGACTAAAGCTAACTGGTCCATACAACTGTCAATCTCCTTTACAAAGAGTTATGTGTAAACATGTGACCCAAGGACCTCCAAAGGTCCTCCAACATACCATAGAGGAATCAACATGAATCACATGACCGAAGATCCTGTGACCGCATCAAGGTAATTACACTAATATACATTATTAAATATACACACATATACTATAAAATTAGAGAAGAAGGAAGCTGTCCCACCTGGAGGACCCTACCTGAACGTATTAACTCTGACTTTGGGGACCACCATACAAGGTACGGTATGCAATACGGTACCGGGACACCACATATATATATGCTAGAAAGTGCCCTTTATTTATGCCGTTCACCGCTCAGTTTTGATGTTTTATTTTAATAGTTCAAACTATTTCACATGCTGCAAAACCAAATAAGTATTTTTTTATTTTTTATTTTAAGGATGTGAAAAGCGGGGTCATTGTTTTCTAATATACTTCATAAAAAAATGATCAGTACTATCTGCAATCTTCTTGTAAAGCCTGCCAGAAGGCAGACCATACCAGAGGATTGCAGCAGGAGGCAGGTGAGGAGATCTTTGCTGCCATCTTGACTTATCGGACCCACGCTATTGCACTGCGGGTGGTCCAATGAGTCTTATGTAGCCTCAATAATGCTTAAGATTCATTAAGGTTTAGTATTGATCAGGGCATCTAAAGTGTTAATGGTGGGCATTAGTGTGATCCCTGATATCTGACATTACTGGCAGGGCCCTGCCTGCTGATAGCACCAGGGACCTGCCATGTATGTAGGAACTGCAGCTTCTGCACTCGCTTTATGCACTAGATGTAAATGTACATTTCAGCGCGTTAAGTACCAGGGCACCAGAATATAGATTTTAGGTTGAATGTCATTAAGGGGTTAAAACTGAACAGCTAAAATAGCCGGCAGAGGAGATCACTCGTTGTCAGCTTTAAGCAGAGGCCATCAGTTACTGAAAGCATCAAGTACCCTTCAGGTATGGAGTGGGGTTATCCATGTGTTAAAAATAAATGTCAAAGCCCCAAATCCATGGTACGGAGCTTTACCGACAAAGTGTCAATCGGCGGCTGAAAGGGGCATCAGTGCAGGATCAGAGGGGCAAGGTAACAGTTTATTTTAATGCATCTGGAGCTTTTTACATCTTTTTTTTTATAAACAATGATAACCCTTTAACCCCTTAACAACCACAGATGTAAATGTACGTCCTGGTGCAGAGGTACTTTGCGCACCAGGACGTACATTTAGGTCCTGTACATGACCGCGAGCACTGCAGGTCCCGGCTGCTATCAGCATCACAGCATTTGCAGCAATGCGGATGTTTGAATGAATGATCTGATGGCCCGTGGCGCTGCCATCTAATATGGCGGCCGGAGGTCCCCTCACCTGCCTCTGTCAGTCTCCAGGGGTCTTCTGATCTGATATCAAACAGACCAGAGCAGAAGATCGCCGATAACACTGATCAGTGCTATGCCCTATGGGGACATAAAAAGTGTAAAAAAAAATTAATAAATAATAATAATTTTAAAAAAAGTTTTTAAAAAATTAGAAAAATCCCCTCCTCAATAAAAATTTTAATTGTCCGTTTTTCCCATTTTACCCTGAAAAAGTGTAAAAAAATTTTTATAAACATATTTTGTATTGCCGCATGCGCAAAGGTCCGAACTATCAAAATATAATGTTAATGAACGGCATAAACGTAAAAAATAAAAAAAGTCCAAAATTGCTGCATTTTTGTCACATTTTATTACATTTTTTTTATTTTTTTTTATAAAAAGGGATTTAAAAGTTTCATAGACGCAAATGTGGTATTGATAAAAAGTACAGATCACGGCGCAAAAAATGAGACCTCATACCGCCCTGTATAGAGAAAAAAGTTATAGGTGGTCAAATTAGGGCTAAACATACTGATTTTGTTCAAAAAGTTTTATATTTTTTTTTAAAGCAGTACAATAATAGAAAAATGCGTAAAGATGGGTATCATTATAATCGTATTGACCCATAAAATAAAGAAAACATGTCAATTTTACCGTAACGTGTACAGTGTGAAAATGAAATCCTCCAAAATTTGCTAAATTCTGGTTTTCATTTAAATTTCCTCACTAAAAATTTTCTTTTTTGGGTTCGCCGTACATTTTATGGTAAAATGAGAGGTGTCATTACAAAGTACAATTGGTCGTGCAAAAATAAAGTCCTCATATGGGTCTGGGGATGGAAATATAGAGTTATGGATTTTAGAAGGCGATGAGGAAAAAAAATTAAACGCAAAAATTAAATTGGCCTGGTCCTTAAAGGGGTACTCCCGTGGAAAACTTTTTTTTTTTTTTATCAACTGGTGCCAGAAAGTTAAACAGAGATGTAAATTACTTCTATTAAAAAATCTTAATCCTTCCAGTACTTAATAGCTGCTGAATAATACAGAGGAAATTATTTTCTTTTTGGAACACAGAGCTCTCTGCTGACATCATGAGCACAGTGCTCTCTGCTGACATCTCTGTCCATTTTAGGAACTGTCCAGAGCAGCATATGTTTGCTATAGGGATTTTCTCCTACTCTGGACAGTTCTTAAAATGGACAGAGGTGTCAGCAGAGAGCACTGTGGTCATCATGTCAGCAGAGAGCACTGTGTTCCAAAAAGAAAAGAATCTCCTCTGTAGTATTCAGCAGCTAATATGTACTGGAAGGGATTTTTTAATAGAAGTAATTTACAAATCTGTTTAACTTTCTGGCACCAGTTGATTAAAAAAAAAAAGTTTTCCACCGTAGTACCCCTTTAAAGGGGTACTCCGGCGCTAAGACATCTCATCATTTATCCAAAGGATAGGGGATAAGATGCCTGATCGCAGGGGTCCCGCCGCTGGGGACCCCCTTGATCTTTCACGCAGCACCCTGTTACTATCAGGGGGAGAGCATGTTCGCTCCGGGTCTGATGACTGACGATCACGCGGCCGGAGTATTGTGACATCACTGCTCCGCCCCCTGTGTGACGTCACAATGCGCCCCCTCAATGCAAGCCTATTGGAATGGGTGGAGCGTGACGTCACATGGGGGTGGAGCCGTGACGTCACAATACACCGGCCCCGCGATTGGCAGTCATCAGCTGATAGTAACAGGGTGCTGCGTGAAAGATCACGGGGTCCCCAGCAGCGGGACCCCCGCGATCAGGCATCTTATCCCCTATCCTTTGGATAGGGGATAATATGTCTTAGCGCCGGAGTACCCTTTAAGGTCAAAATGGGCTTGGTCCTTAAGGGGTTAATGGCCAATCATGTAAATTGAACTTAGTTTATTTAAACAAAAAAAAAATATAGGATTTCTAATACAAACACGTTTTTCAATTCTTCTGATTTCCGCAATAATATGAGCATTGTTCCTTGTATTTTTACTGTTTCCTGGGGTTGTCTTGGCAACTCTTCATTACATTCTGTCATGTGACCACATGAATGTGTCCCTACACGTCGAGGTCACATGACAGGATGTTCCTGTGTAGCTGCTATGATTATTACAGCAGTTTAGAGTCAAGGGTGGAAAACTGAAACAAGATGTAAATTAATAATCTTACATTTTAAACTAGAACTTGTCAGATCAGAGATTTATGACATTTTTCGTATTGTTATATAACAATGAGATTATAAATTTAGGTTATGATTAGAGATGAGCGAACTTACAGTAAATTCGATTCGTCACGAACTTCTCGGCTCAGCAGTTGATGACTTTATCCTGCATAAATTAGTTCAGCTTTCAGGTGCTCCGATGGGTTGGAAAAGGTGGATACAGTCCTAGGAAAGAGTTTCCTAGGACTGTATCCACCTTTTCCAGCCCACCAGAGCACCAGAAAGCTGAACTAATTTATGCAGGAAAAGCCATCAACTGCCGAGCCGAGAAGTTCGTGACGAATCGAATTTACTGTAAGTTCGTTCATCTCTACTACTGTTATATAATACGACTTAATTCTTATCAGGACCTTTACATCATAAAACATCTATCTATCTAAATAGAAATAATTGCAATTTGCACAAAAAAGGAACGTTCCGCCGGTCACAGGTGTGGTGGCTTCATTGCTGGAATACCTGTGAGAATTTTCCGATTCCCATAATGTAATGGGAGACAATCGATTCTGAGGTTACCCTATTTGCCTTTACTTTTAAGCACAGAAGAAGTAACCTCTTGTCTGTTTAGATAGGACGGGATACTCATGTCCTTGTGTTTGTCACACTACAGGAAAGGTTTTGTGACTTGCCCGGCTCAATGCAAGATCAAAGCCTTGAACCACTCACAATAAAACAGGAGGGCTCGTCCCAAAGAATCAAAGACACAAAGGAAACGTTTAAAAGATAAGCATCAGTCTGAGATATGACATTTCATTGAGATCAGATCCGGTGCAAAAGTTCAATTCAAAGTTCATAAGACAAAAAAAAAAAATACAAAGAGATTGACTTTGTCAGTCAGTGGAGCAGCCATTATCTTCCTATGAAAAAGATTGTTGCTTTAAGATATTGATGAAGAATGGAACGTCCTCCGATAACTGCGCTCAAATAACTAAAGCGTGGCCTCAGGCCCAAATACATTTACACCGTATACAAAAAAAGAATGAAATGTGGCAAAAAGAATAAACAAGTAAACTGGCATAAATTTCCTCTCTAATTTCTTTCTTTTATTTACCATATTTTTCACCCTATAGGACGCACCTGCGTATAAGACGCACCCAATTTGTAGGTGCCAAATCTAAAAAAATAAAGATTCTGAACCCAACAGTGGTCTTCAACCTGCAGACCTCCAGATGTTGCAAAACTACAACTCCCAGCATGCCCGGACAGCCGTTGGCAACATCTGGAGGTCCCCAGGTTGAAGACCACTGGTATAGGAGGTAGTACTCACATGTCCCCGCCGCTCCTATTGGATGACGGCGTGCGCGACGACGTGATGATGTCGAAGGAGAGCGCAGGGGATCCCGGCACGGAGAAGACACTGAGGAGGCAGGTAAGGTCCCTCCCGGTGTCCTGTAAGCTGTTCGGGACGCCGCGATTTCACCGCAGGTCCCGAACAGCCCGAGTTAGCCCTGAGCAGCCGGGTTAGTGTTATTTTCGCTTCAGACGCGGTGGTCAGCTTTGATGGCCGAGTCTGAACGGTTAATACAGGGCATCACCGCGATCGGTCATGTCCTGTATTAGCGGCGGGTCCCGGCCAGGTATTCGACGTATAAGACGCACCCAATTTATAGGTGCCAAATCTAAAAAAATAAAGATTCTGAACCCAACAGTGGTCTTCAACCTGCGGACCTCCAGATGTTGCAAAACTACAACTCCCAGCATGCCCGGACAGCCAACGGCTGTCCGGGCATGCTGGGAGTTGTAGTTTTGCAACATCTGGAGGTCCGCAAGTTGAAGACCGCTGGTATAGGAGGTAATACTCACCTGTCCCCGCCGCTTCGGACCAGTCACCGGTGCCTTGGATGTCGCTCCATCGCTGTCGCCGCGTCCCCGTGGTGTCCCCGACGCTCCGGACTTCTTCTTCCCCGGGATCCACGCTCTCCGTCGCCGTCATCACGCTGCTACGCACGCCGCTCCTATTGGATGAAGGCGTGCGCGATGACGTGATGACGTCGAAGGAGAGAGCAGGGGATCCCGGCACGGAGAAGACACCGAGGAGGCAGGTAAGGTTCCTCCCGGTGTCCTGTAAGCTGTTCGGGACGCTGCGATTTCACCGCGGCGGTCCCGAACAGCCCGAGTTAGCCCTGAGCAGCCGGGTTAGTGTTATTTTCGCTTCAGACGCAGCGGTCAGCTTTGATCGCCGCATCTGAAGGGTTAATACAGGGCATCACCGCGATCGGTGATGTCCTGTATTAGCGACGGGTCCCGGCCAGGTATTCGCCGTAGAAGACGCACCAACTTTTCCCCCCAGTTTTGGGGAAGAAAAAGTGCGTCTTATACGGCGAAAAATACGGTATTTATTTTTTATTTGACAGGCAGATTGATATTTGTTGTGTATGTATTGGGACTTTTTATTCTGATCAATAAATGAATCGTTCCACCAAAATAACAACAGGTTTCTTGACTGTTAAACTAAAGCGCGGCCTCAGGCTCAAAAAAGTCATACGAGGTTTAATGAACACGTTTTACCATTTTTTAACAGATGTTGCACCTAAAATAAAATAGAATAATTGGGAGGAATTACATGTACTTCTACATTAAGTGCTTAGAAAATGTTATACATCTGCCCAAAACCTTATGTGATGTGCACCACTGGGAAAAGGGGGGGTAATTTAAAGGGGAAGGAGGGGGATTGGGCCACTAGACACAAGGGATGCGCACCAAAATCTGTTAAAATGCTGCTTTTGCTATAGATTTAAATAGTTAAATAGAAATAAATTTCTGATATATTTTGCTATGGGAAGGTGTCGTCTGCAGACAGCAAGCAATACTCCCTCATCTGACCCTTGCTGTAAATATAAGTTATTATACATTATGGGTCGGGAACTGGTTTAAGTGAAAACAATTTATCAATGTAACAATTTCTTTATCAGTAACTGTAAGGCTGCTTTCACACTATAAAAATACTTCCGTTATAAACGTTATAAAAACCCTGGAAATCGGCCGTTAAGCGCCCGTTAGAAAATCCCATTATAGTCTATGGGATTTTTCCAATAGCCGTTTTAACCCGTTATCGCTCCTTATTAATAATGGCCATTATTTTGTGATGAGCGATAGTAACGGGAGATATAGTGCATTTCAAGATCCTGCACCTGTGCACAATTTGTATGCACAGCCCAGGACCGAGATTAGAAAACAGGGCTCGTCTTCCAGTTGACTGTCAATCAAGCAGGGACAGGGATGGAAGGCGGAATGAGGAGATGTTCTAGTCCATAGCACTTTAGCGGGTTAGGAAGGCATCTTTGACACTTGGCACCAGGGAATAAAAGCATATTTTTACGTTCTGGAACCTTGTGTCTCCTTGCCCTAACAGCATTTAACAGCAGTTTTTTTTTATGTGAATTACAGCTCACAGATTCCTTTAAGCATTTTAGCTCTGTCTGGTAAGATAGCAATTATTATAATTTTTTTTTACCTATGTAGCACAGCATAGGCTATTAAAAAAAATTTGAAATCTGTATCTCATATAGATATATGCTGCATACAGCACTCACATATAACAGAGACAAGCAGTGTAAGTCAGGGGAGTTTTATAGCTCTGCAGCTAATAATTGCATGGACTTACCTACTGTAACACTGCTCTCCTCCTCCCTTGAAAAGGGCAAAAATTACATCTTCAGCAACACTTTATGATGGAGGGACTTAGAGGCACAAGGAGGGTGGAATAGGGGGGGGGGGGGGAGGCATCTAATTGTTGCCAGGAAGGATTTGATAGATGCTTATATAATCCTGCAGTTTTCAGGAATTTCTCCACACACAATAGATTGACTTCCTAACAACACAAGACAACATGTTCTAGACTGGTGGTCAGAGTAGGGATCACAAGACCAGCTGCCATAATGAAAGGGTTCAAAATGTATGGATGGAACTGGGATAGGATAAACCACATTACAGTACTGGAATATTGCTGGGGGGGTATAACACGCCTTGAGAAAGAAGGTTTCTACACCAGCACAGATGGGGGTTCTTTACTGTAAGAGCAGCGACACTATAGAACTCTCTGCCAGAGAAAGTGGTCATGGTGAATTCAATAAGAGTCCAAAAGGGGCCTGGATACATTTTTGAAGAGTAATTACATTACAGGTTATGGACACTAAATTTATGGGGATAGAACGCTGATCCAGGGATTTATTTTGATGCCATATTGGAGTAGGGAAGGAATATTTCCCCATGGAATGGGGTAATTGGGATCAGCCCCATAAAGGTTTTTTGCTTTCCTCGGGATCAGCACAATAGGGATATAGGTTGCATTTCATGGACTCGTCTTTTTTCCACCTCATGAACTATGTTACTATATTATGTGACCAAAAACAATTTGTGCTTCTTTTATTTCTTTAAGCTACAGACCATAATAGGTATTACTGACATTATCAAAAATGGAACTTTCCGCCAGTTATAATTCCGTACTGCAATAAACAAGTGGTACATTGGTTAAACAACGGAGATTAGTATCTGACTATACTTTCTCAGCTTATATACATAGTAACAAGCCATCAAAACACAGTGATACATAATAGCTCACAGCACTCTTCTTCTTATAAGCAATGTTTTATTTCTTCACTAGTGGAGTTCATTGAGCGTTCGTTGAGATCTCTAAATTTAACTTGCTACGTGAACCTCCATTTTGGGTCTTTATGGTCATTCCTTTCAGGGTCCTGATCCCTTTATGATTTTGGGGCCCAGAAGAAGACAACATCTGGGGCGGACAGTGCAGCTGGATGACTTCTTGCTGGGGACGTAACACCAGTGTTTCTCAACCAGGGTGCCTCCAGCTGTTGCAAAACTACAACTCTGCGCATGCCGGGAGTTGTAGTTTAGCAATAGCTAGTGGCACACTGTTGGGAAACACTGCCTTAGACCTTACTAACATTGTTTCATAAAAATAAAATAAAGGGGTATATAAATAAATTAAATAAATAAATTGATTAATTAATAAAGTATCAACTAACCATGTCATACCCAGGTAAAGTCAGTAGATATTTGTACAGCTTTGGCTTTCCGGGCATGCTGTCAAGCATGCTGGGAGTTGTAGTTTTGCAAAAGCTGAAGGCACACTGGTTGGGAAACACTGCATTATGCGATGCTCCGTCCCGTTCTGCTCTTTTTTTTTTTTTCCCCCAAATGGCCCCCAAATCTGGTCATAGCAGCACTCAATTCACCGGGTCCTGACGTATCCCATTGACTTAATTGGGGTCCATTGGGGATGTGGTAGTTTAGTGCATGCATATTATTTTCTCCACTAAACTCCCCTTTTGATGGACTTGCCAACGGAACTTCATATATCAGAGCCCAATGGTGAGCAAGAGGCCTTAGAAAACATTGCTGAATCAGCTGGCAAACAATCTAATGTGAGTGGAGGTGACCCGACTCCCCTGATTGCAGATGTCGGGAAAAGCAGAATAGGGCATGCTGGATTTTACCGTACCTGATACCACTTAAACTGCCAATGTCCGGCATTGGCTTATTGAGAACATGTGCACACTTGGCCAATCTGAGCATACACGGAAGTTGGGAGAAATAGCTATTTGCCAGAGGTATGTGACCACCATGAGACTATACACTATGATGGGTATAGATTACACTATTCTCATGATAACAAGAAACATAATACATATAGACCCATGCATGACCACCGTGTTGCCGAGACAACTTTGTAAATGTGGTGGTATATGGTGACACATAATGGGGCAGCGCTTCCTGTACCATATGCTTTTTGCGGCCAGATTACAGGATCCTGAATACATAGAGCACTCTACAAGACCCCCTGCTACCGAGCGCAGTATGTGTGTGATCTGTGTGTATTTACATGACATATCCCATTGCATGGTGCAGAGCTTAGTGGTGGTTAAGTGATGATAAAATAGAGAAAAAGTAAACCGTTTGAAAGGAACAGATGTACCTCCTACTGGAAAGTTTTAATTTAACTTTATGAAATCAGCGATCATTATACAGCTTCCAGTAAAAATATATTAAATGTAATGTAAAACGAAGGAAAGCTTTGAGCCACTGTGGTCTGGTGAGTGTTCCCACAAAGTTCTACAGCTGAAAATCTGTGTTTACTTTAATGCTTTACTTAACCAATTCCTTTTATGACATCAGTCGGTGAGGCACAGACAGCAAAGTGCAGGCTCGGAAAAGCAGGCAAAATTCATTTGTCCTCCCCAATACTACATTTCGCCTGCGGCTACATCTTGGTTCAGTAATGAGGCTTTGTGACCAAATGTTCCTATTTACTAAAAAGGGTCCTGCACATCCTGTGACCGGTCCGGGCTGTACGCAGGACAGTAAGAGGTCCAAGGGTCCTACAGTAGTATCTGGCGTTAAAATTACGTTTGATTGCCAACTGTGGCAACAATTAAAAATATTATTTGGAGTAATATAAAAAAAAACAAATTTGCATATTACAACATTCCAGGTTCCCTACTAGCGCAAATGTTACCTGCCCCCCCTAGGAAGTTCTGTTCACAGTGTGTTGTGAAGCATCATGTAGGCAAAATATTATTTATAAAATAATAAAAACAATATTCTGCAATATTCTGGCACATACCGCCTTGGTAAATGCCAAAAGGACATTGTAGACTTCACTTAGTTGAATGGAGGCCTATGGCTCTGTTTAGCGCATACGATACAAGATTTCCTGGCATAGACACTGAACATGTTTACATAATTTAATGTAAACACGACCCAAGTTTGGTGCACTCAGATTGCCTGGCTTTCCACAACTCTCCCCAGCTGAGAAAGATGGTAGCTGGGGGGCTTCAGAGCCAGATGCCACAGGGGCTTCTGTGTTAAAGGACAACTGAAGCGGAGAACACTTATCCCCTATCCACAGGATAGGGGATAAGTGTTTGATTGTGGGGGGGCTCCGACCGCTGAGACCCCCCGTGATCTCCTAAACGGGGCCCCGGCATTAGCGCTCAGTGTGAACGCTATCGCTAAGGTTACACCCCCCCCCCTTGCCCTTTATGGGGAGAGGCGGGGAGGCATGAACACTGCCTTCCCGCCTCTCCCATAGTTACATGGAGGAGGAGTGTCAGCCGCCGCGTCATGCTGCGGCTGGCACGCCTCTGGCATGGGAGAGCTGCGGTAGAGCCGTGGCCCTGTGCAGGAGATCGTGGGGGGTCACGATCGGAACCCCCGCGATCAAACACTTATCCCCTATCCTGTAGATAGGGGATAAGTATTTTCCGTTGCAGATGTCTTTTAAAGCGTACCTGTCAGATCCCAACAAAAATAAAAAATAATTTGTTACTCAGTATCCAATCCTGACCATGTACATCTAATTTTTATGTCTCTATCAGCTATTTTTATTATTAAAAAAATACCTATTTTCAATAGCTCACAGTGTTAGAAATCCTCTCAGGGGAAGGAGGCGTGTCCCTCCTTGTGGTTGTGGGAGGTTATTTGTGTGCGGTGGGAGGGGGTGTGTCCCTCCATTGTGGTGGTGAGAGGTGATTGGTGTGTCTGCTTATGCAGGATTGTCATCTCTTGTCCATGACTCATGGACATGCCTGTTGCTGCTGCAGGATTGGTTAGTGTCCCAGTAGGTATGGGGACCCCTAGTGGTGGGATTTTCAGGAGTTGTTTTCTTTATTAAAGGGGTTCTCCAGTGCTTAAACATCTTATCCCCTATCCAAAGGATAGGGGATAAGATGCCTGATCGCAGGAGTCCCACCACTGGGGACCCCCGGGATCATGCACGCGGCACCCCGTTTGTAATCAGTCCCCGGAGCGTGTTCGCTCTGGGACTGATTACTGGTGACTACAGGGCGGGTGGCGTGTGACGTCAGGCCTGCGCCGGCGTGTGATGTCACGCTCCGCCCCGCAATGCAAGCCTACGGGAGGGGGCGTGATAGCTATTACAAACGGGGTGCCGCATGCATGATCCCGGGGGTCCCCAGCGGCGGGACTCCCGTGATCAGGCATCTTATCCCCTATCCTTTGGATAGGGGATAAGATGTTTAAGCACCGGAGAACCCCTTTAAATATTCAAAAAAAAAAAAAATAACCATATTACAAAAGGTCTTTAATTTTTATCAGTAACCACAAATAAAAATTCTTTGGATCTGACAGAGCCCATTTAAGTTGTATGTTGGGTTGTTTTGGAAGCACAAAATTGGTGCCTATAATGCAATTTTTTATAGCATTAGGTCCACACCTCTCCTAAGCTGGTTGAGTATCACAGGTTGGGGTTGGCTGTAAACACGTAATAATTTCTGGATTTATGGTCAGATTTTTCTGGGATAGCTGCTTGTATTGTCCACATACAGGTTGTGATACAGTCAGGGCTGCACCAAGGCAGCAGGTGTATGAGAAGAAGAGGGGTGCCAACCGCGAGCCCAAGGAGAGTTTTTCCACCCCTGAACTGACCCACTAAATGGAGGCACATGCGCAACCCAAAACATTAGTGGTATACTAATTACTACAACACATTACACTTTCGCTATACAATAATTGCCAGTGGGGCCATCAGTCGTCACTTGGCTTTATCAGGAGATGGCAGATCATGCTGAATCCTCAATGGATCATCATGGAGACTTTGCCATCCTGCCGGAGACATTAGACGTCTGCCTGTGCACCAGTGACAGCCCAAGGCTTGTAAAGAGCAGAGCACATGAGCGAACCAGCATGAGCCAAAGTGGCCGGCTGTCAGTGTCCGGACTCGGCACAGCAAGTAGCCAACCAGGAATTGGGCAGAGTGTTACAGGCTGCACTCAGTGGTACATATTATCTATTCGTTCCCCTCTTATATAGTTATTTCTCCTCTTAAATTGTTCCTCTATTCCACCATCCCTAGTAAAAACACCCTAAACCTAAATGAAGTCCACAAATCAAAGAGACAACAGACGATGTAGGCACTGCTAGTAATTGCGGTCTATCTAGACGTGTGGCTAACGGCGGTGAACATATAATGCGCACTTGTTCAAAACGGTGAAACATAGTTACAACATATGAATAATATCCAGAGAAAAAAGAATTCCAAGATGCCAGTGCGTTTAGATTGGTCTTATATTCGCCTGCATTTGTATTATGAAATAAAGAAAAAGTCACACAGTATCCGGTGAGTGCCTTTGGAACTCTTTTTTTCTCTCTAAATGAAGGATATTCTGTCCCCATCCATAAGCTCTAAATACATTTTGTACTGCCTGGTATCCCCACACCCTAATAACACCCTTAGGTACGTTTACACGCTCACACTTCTGTGGGTCACCAGAAAATCTGCAATAGTGGCACTGAGGTGAATGGTGGCGAAACTCACAGCGGATTTCCCGCAGCAGGAAAAAGCCAACGAAAAAAAACCACCAGACTAAAACTCACAAAAAAACATACTGCATCTTGGGAGCGCAAAATGAAGGGGCAGTTTTTTTTGTGTGTCATTGTGTTTAGGTCCCAAATCGCCAAAAATAAGTTGTGTGGAAACGAAGCCATCCCAGTTCCCCTCACTCACTATTAAAGGGGTTATCCAAGAAAAAACTTTTTTTTATAAATCAACTGGCTCCAGAAAGTTAAACAGATTTGTAAATTACTTCTATTAAAAAATCTTAATCCTTTCAGTACTTATGAGCTTCTGAAGTTAAGGTTGTTCTTTTCTGTCTGGTAACAGTGCTCTCTGATGACATGTGTCTCGGGAAACGCTCAGTTTAGAAGAGGTTTGCTATGGGGATTTGCTTCTAAACTGGGCGGTTCCCGAGACAGGTGTCATCAGAGAGCACTTAGACAGAAAAGAACAACTCAACTTCAGAAGCTCATAAGTACTGAAAGGATTAAGATTTTTTAATAGAAGTAATTTACAAATCTGTTTAATTTTCTGGAGCCAGTTGATATATAAAAAAATAAGTTTTTTCCTGGATAACCCCTTTAATAACACATCCTCAATGAGAAAAAAATAACTAGTCTCTAGATCATATTATTAAAGGGGTTTTCCAGGATTAGAAAAACAGCTGATTTCCCCCCAAAAATAGCACCATGTCTGTCACCAGGTGTTATTGCAGCTCAGTTCCATAAAAGTGAATGGAGCCAAGATGTAATACCACACACAACCTGGGGACAGATGTGGCGCTGTTTTGGGAGAAAAATCAGCTCTGTCTTTCTGGCCTGGATAACCCCTTTAATAATATGATCTAGAGACGAATCATTTTTCATCATTGAGGATTTTTTTTGCTTTAGTTCCAGTATAGGGATACTCCCTTTTTTTAGTCTCTTCCTACATGACACTTGGGCTCCTGCTAGTTAGGTCCCAATTTTCCCAATGTGTGGAATGTGAAGGGGAGGGGTTAATTATATGACCACGCCCACTGGGGGCACCCAAAACAAAGCTGCACCCAGGCGTCCATGACTCTAGGCTCAGCCCTGTTTATGGTAATCCTAAAGTTCAACAAAAAATTGTTGTTCGTGAATATATCAGAGAATTTCTCATCATATAATCTAATATTTCATATACAAAATAGAGCAACACTTAAAGGGGTACTCCGGTGGAAAACCTTTTTTTTTTTTTTTTTTTTAATCAACTGGTGCCAGAAAGTTAAACAGATTTGTAAATTACTTCTATTAAAAAAATCTTAATCCTTCCAGTGCATATTAGCTGCTGAATACTACAGAGGAAATTATTTTCTTTTTGGAACACAGAGCTCTATGCTGAAATCAAGAGCACAGTGCTCTCTGCTGACATCTCTGTCCATTTTAGGAACTGTCCAGAGCATCATATGTTTTCTATGGGGATTTTCTCCTACTCTGGACAGTTCTTAAAATGGATAGAGATGTCAGCAGAGAGCACTGTGATCATGATGTCAGCAGAAAGCTCTGTGTTCCAAAAAGAAAATAATTTCCTCTGTAGTATTCAGCAGCTAATAAGTACTGGAAGGATTAAGATTTTTTAATAGAACTAATTCATCAAATCTGTTACAAACCCCTTTAAAGGAGAAATTCTGCAAAAATTAACTTATCCCCTATCCACAAGACAGGACCCGGTGCTAAGTGAGGAGCGTGTGCTGCAGACAGCACGCGTTCCGTTCATTTCTATGGGAGTGCAGAAAAGACCCGAGTACAGATCTCGGCATCATCGGCACTCCCATAGAAATAAATAGAGCGCATGCCATTTACCAGTAAACAACACTCTCCTCACTGAGAGAGCTGGGGTCCCGTTCCGGAGATCACAGGGTTCCCAGCTACTTATCCTCTATTCTGTGTATAGGGGATAAGTTAAAGGGGTACTCTGCTGCTCAGCGTTTGGAAAAAACTGTTCCGAACGCTGGAGCCGATGCCTGGAGCTTGTGATGTCATAGCCCCGCCCCCTCATGATGTCATAGTCCCACCCCCTCAATGCAAGTCTATGGGAGGGGGCGTGACAGCAGTCACGCCCCCTCCCATAGACTTGTATTGAGGGGGCGGGGCTATGACATCATATGCTCCCGACTCCAGTGTTCGGAACAGTTTGTTCCAAATACTGAGCAGCGGAGTACCCCTTTAACTTTTGCTGGAGTTCTCCTTTAAACATGAAGTATGGGCTTCGAGGCCTCCTGGTGCTGTGTGTGTAGAAGGTGACGTCAGTAGAAAGCATAAAGCTATGGGGACAAAGGAAGGAACATAGTGCCCGGGCCCTTTGTTGTTGTGATCAGAGAGGGCCCCAGTACCTGAAACCTCTAAACACAGAATTATAAATTGTAGGATATCAAGTGTTTGTACAAAAATATTTAAATAAATGACTCCCATCCCTGATCTTACACACTGTTCCAAATTGACTCATTTAAGGCAGTGTTTCCCAACTAGGGTGCCTCCAGCTGTTGCAAAACTTCAATTTCCAACGCCTAATTGTAAAACACAAAATTCTAGAGGAAGCATCTCACGTAACATTTCATGATTACCAGCGCCTATATACAAGCGCTTACTGTATGGCCATAAAAATATATATATATACTTTTTTTTATTAACTTTTTCTAATAATAATTAATTATTTTTCAATAATTGATTAAATAACACATAAAAAAAAATTCTGTTATTTCTACACCAGCAAAGAGCTGGTATGAAATTTTTGATGTAAAATGGACTCGCATCTCTTTGAAAATATCATGTTAAACATGTGACCACGCCAATATCATGTGACCACGCCAATATCATGTGACCACGCCAATATCATGTAACCACGCCAATATCATGTGACCACGCCAATATCATGTGACCACGCCAATATCATGTGACCACGCCAATATCATGTGGCCCCGCCAATATCATGTGGCCCCGCCAATATCATGTGGCCCCGCCAATATCATGTGGCCCCGCCAATATCATGTGGCCCCGCCAATATCATGTGACCACGCCAATACCATGTGGCCCCGCCAATATCATGTGGCCCCGCCAATATCATGTGGCCACGCCAATATCATGTGGCCACGCCAATATGTGGCCACGCCAATATCATGTGACCACGCCAATATCATGTGACCACACCAATATCATGTAGCCACGCCAATAGCATGTAACCACGCCAATATCATGTAACCACGCCAATAGCATGTAACCACGCCCACTTTTACAAAACTGGTGTGACTGTGTAAACCTTAGATCATTCTCATGTAAAACACTTTGAATAGCTGATGGAAAATTTTTGTGTCAAAATTTTGAAGTGAAACGCCAAATTTTTGCCGTGAAGAGTTTAGAATATGACACTTACTGTTTTAGGGCGCGTTCACACAGTAATTCAAGAGGGATTTACTCGAGTATTTCCTCTTGAATTCTCCGTTATAAATTAACGCCCATCTCCTCTGCCCATTGACTTTAATGTTATTTCCGCTGTCCTGTTCACACTGCGGAAATTCTGCTAGCAGAATTCCAACGCTGAATTCCGTTCCGCTTGAAGAAAGAACATGTTCATTCTTCAAGCGGAATCCGCTAGCAGAAATCAATTGATTTTTGCACGAAATGTGTGCGCAATTCGTGCGGAAATGGCTGAAAAACCCTTCACTTCTTTCTCCCCCATTTTCCGCGCGCAATTCCGCGCGAATTTCACGCGAAAATAAAATTATATTTTCCGCCCGTAAATTTTTCGTCATGAATTACTCTTCATTTACTCCGTGTGAACGCACCCTTAGGGTTTGTAGTAGACGGGCAGGGAACCACGGTTACATAAAGATCTATGTATGTAGAATACGTGTTTTCTTTTAAATTGAGAATGCAGATGGTTATTACACTGGATATTGAATAAACTTTCTGCCAAGCGACAACTGTGAATCCAAATTGTGCATAACCTGCGGAGGGAGTTTGGTTTTATGTATGTGTTGCCGTATATACATTTCACATATACACCACATTCCACATGCAATAAAACTATAGTTAAGTAAATATCCAGAAGTCAAGATCTACTAGGAAAAAAATAACTTGTGTAAGAAGTGACTTTCGCTTTCTTTGTGATGAATTTCTGCAGAGATGACTGTATTCTGTATTCCTGTACGTATAGTCATAGATATTACTGGGGAGCTGTCTAGATGATAAGACACCAGGACACATTCTACTACAGACCATCATTGTGTCGCAGCCATTAACCATCGCAGTAAGGCTATGTTTTACACAGCAGAATTTTTTTGCGCAATCTCCAAAAATCCAGCTCTGAAATTCCTTCCCACTGGTTTCAATGGGATTCTGCTGCATCATGCAGAATTTCTGCGGCGGAAACATCTGGAGCCGCAATTCAGATTTTGGCCAACGCAGAAAAAAATTAACATGTCAAATCTTTCTGCGGAATCCACTCACAAATGCATTGCCACTTATGAAGCTGGCGCATTTCTGACCAGTCCTAGCGATGGCATGGGAGACGGAGCTGCCAGAAGTCCTACAGAAGTCCTACAGAAGTCCCATACTAAGTCTCCAGGTCACTAGTCTGCAGGCAAGTCACAGGATCAGAAGCGGCCCTGATACTTTCGTACACATCCTGCAGTCAGGGGCGTGATTAGACGCACCCTTTAAGACATGGCCTTGTTTTCTACTATGATCAAGCAATTGATCATAATCCCCTCTGGACGTCATTTTTATTGATTGGGGCCTCTGCGATTGCACTGCGGAGGTCCTGATCAGCCCCCTAACCTCGGACATGTTTTTCGCCGCCAATCTATTTTGATAGCGGGATCTAAATGGTTAATGCCTGTACAGTGATCCCTCAACTTACAATGGCCTCAACATACAATAGTTTCAACATACAATGATCTTTTCTGGACCATCGTAAGTTGAAACCAGACTCAACATAAAATGTACAGACAGTCCAGATCTGTGAAACGTGTCAATGGCTGGAAGAACCGACCAATCAAAATGGACATTCACTGGTAAAACCCCTGTATTACTGAAGCGAATGCACTGACTGGTGTCTGGTAGCGCCCCCTACAGTACAGGGAGGTATTACATGTTCTGTACACTTTACCTGTATTACTGAAGTGTATGACTGACTGGTGTCTGGTAGCGCCCCCTACAGTACAGGGAGGTATTACATGTTCTGTACACTTTACCTGTATTACTGAAGTGTATGACTGACTGGTGTCTGGTAGCGCCCCCTACAGTACAGGGAGGTATTACATGTTCTGTACACTTTACCTGTATTACTGAAGTGTATGACTGACTTGTGTCTGGTAGCGTCCCCTACAGTACAGGGAGGTATTATATGTTCTGTACTCTTTACCTGTATTACTAAAGTGTATGCACTGACTGGTGTCTGGTAGTGCCCCCTACAGTACAGGGAGGTATTACATGTTCTGCACACTTTACCTGTATTACTGAAGTGTATGCACTGACTGGTGTCTGGTAGCACCCCCTACAGTACAGGGAGGTATTACATGTTCTGTACTCTTTACCTGTATTACTGAAGTGTATGCACTGACTGGTGTCTGGTAGCGCCCCCTACAGTACAGGGAGGTATTACATGTTCTGTACTCTTTACCTGTACCAAGGTTAGCTGCTCCTTTGGACACCAGGTGAGGACGACTCCATTATTTTTTTTAGGACACTGTGTACTGTACAGAACCCTGAAGAAGATCCTGTCCTCTACAAAGACAGTGTTTCCCAAGCAGGGTATCCCCAGCTGTTGCAAAACTACAACTCCCAGCATGCCCGGACAGCCTTTGGCTGTCCGGGCATGCTGGGAGTTGTAGTTTTGCAACAGCTGGAGGCTCCCTGCTTGGGAAACACTGACATAGACAGTGATTTACAGCTCCCTGCAGATCTTTCTTACTTTCATATATAAGGATTTGCTTTATCTATATTAGTTATCTACTTATTTTTTTTATTTTTTTATTCTCACTTTTTCCTATTTTTGGATGACATTTTGGTGACTTTAGAACCAATTACCAGGTTTCCATAGAGTTCTGGTCTCAACATACAATGGTTTCAACATACAATGGTTGTCCTGGAACCAATTAATATTGTAACTTGAGGGACCACTGTATTAGCTCCTGAGCTGCTTCAAAGTGCCATGGGGGGGGGGGGGGGGGGGCATAACTGTATATAGTCAGCCATCTTGCCTGAGCTGCTTTTAACAGCATATAGAGAGATGCTTTACAGCAAGCCCCATGAACAAAAGCAACAATAGACAGGAGCCGTCCCATTCACATGAAATATATCTTGTGAACTTTGGCACAGTATATATGCCTAGAATTAGTCAAAAACTGATACATTCCCCATAATCTTTAGTCTGTGGATCATTACAATTACAGTGATAACTTGCACAATAGAGACTCTTTTTTTTTATTAGAAAATTTGTTTTTAATGTCGCTGCATGTAAAGACTGAAGATATTATTTTTTGTGTTTTGTGGGATGATTTAGCTATAAATTTTAAGGTACATTCAACATCTGATCAGTTATAAAATGATAGTTTTACAATTTTACATAGATAAAACCTATTAGGCCGCTCAGCTCTTCACTGGTAAAACACATATATGGACATTTATCAACGGGTTTAGTCAGGTTTTCTTTACTATAATTGTCGCAAAATTGTCGCAACTGCGACTACGCGATTTTTCGTGCGACATTTTGACTGGAAAGCGAGAAAAGCAAGTTTTCCAAAAATTTACTACGTAGTAATAATTTTAAAATGGACTACAGGTAGTCAGGTATTTATTAACTGCGACAGTCGCAACTGCGCAAAAAAAAGTCGCAACGGGGTTAAAAATTGACTAAATTTACTAAAAAGCTACTACCAAAGTAAAAAAGGAAAAATTGCTTACGTGAAAGGAAATGATCAACAGGCTGAAAGCAGTTGATAAATAAGTCACAAATAAGCAAAAAAAAAAAAGTAAGGAAAAAATTACTACAAAAAAAAGAATACAGAAGCAAAGATTGATAAATGTCCCTCATTGAGCGGGGCAGTCATTTTAGTTTTCGGATTCATAGTAACAAATGGCTCAGTGTTTGAATCTTTGATGATATATATATATATGTTCAGGCAGACACCAGAGAGTTGAGTAGAACAAACCAGTGGGAGGTGAAAAGCAGAAAGTTGATATGATTTATGCGATCGCCGCTCGTGAACATCTAGTTTCAAACATTTTCCCTCAATTACGTTTGGCAACAGGACACTTGAAAAGTCTTGGCTGATATTTGAAAGTTTGTACTAATTGTTTGGAACATTTGTTTGTCTAATAATATAGAGGACCTGTCATAGGATCTGACATAAGGACCTCATGTTGGGAGAGACTGGATCTTGGTGACCATATTGACTCATTCTGCACTGACCTTCACTATGATGACTATTAATGAACTATGGATTACAGCCAGTAATTGAATATAATAGGGAAGTTTGTGTACAGGACCTAGAGTTTCCCGGTCAAGCCCACTGGTGACATTTATCCATGTAAGTTAATTCACAAAGGCACAAATGGAGTTTGGTGCCATAATTTATTGTGATGTCTTTATTCACAGTTGCCAGAGGCTAAATAGCTATTGATATATGGCTGGGGCCTATAGTTCTATAGGCTTCTCTGATTCCAGTTTGTAAAATAATGATTTCTAGAATAAATTAGAAAGGATTTCTGACTTAATAGAGGGGAGTCCGTTATTAAGGATCTTCATCATTTGACCAGAGTTTGGAGATTGGTTACAAAGAGCATCTCTGCCTCTGGAGGACCCATCCTGTCTTGCATTACACATATGTGGTGAGGGTGTTGGAAGGGCAGATGTTGTTAACCCTTAGGGCAGATGGTATTAATCCTATGTGTTCGTGACGCCAGGGTGTGGTTACCCTCTACACCACCCAAGGTATGGCTGCTGGTTCCTGGGCCAGGCGCAAGGCAAATAATCACTCCGATGCAAGTTTACAGAATGGCACTTTACTGAGGCAGACAGGTGTTAAAGTCTTTACAGCTCAGATCAGGCCCAAGGATATGCTTAGTGAACTTTAGGAAGCTTGTTGACTCACTGGGACTTGTAGTGGACTTGGACTGACTTGTGCAACCTACGCTGAATTAAGTAATATGACAGGCTTGGCTATCTTGACTAGACTTGTCCCCTGTATTTGTGCTTACCGCCAGGCTTTGACTTTCACCTTTGACTGCAGGGGTTAACTGGTAGTAGCTACGTGACTAGGCCTTGGCCTCCCTCAGGAACACCAGACAACTGCTCAGGTCTTCACTTGGTCGTACCTCAGCTAACAATGAACTCAGAACCCACTAGGCTAGCTCCTCCCTGGTATATATGGGAGCAATTTGAAGGAATCCCATAGGTCATGAACAAGTCACCTGTTCACCTTGCACCTTCCTTGGTAACATAGGCCTTGACAACAAAGATTTAAAGAGACAAACGCCTCAAAAGATTAACCAGCGTATAACATGAGAACTTATTACACTTTATAGTCCTTAGGAGGGATTTGGACCCAAGAAAACACTGAAATGGAGGCCACCACACAGGACGGGCAGGTGTACAGAATAACAACTCCTGTACTGGGCCACCACACATACAGCCCCTTGATTGAAATAAGCAATGTGTAATGCTGTGGTGGCGCTGCAGAAAAACTAAACACTTATTGTCAGGCCTTCCCATAAGTTAGAGCTGTTTATTGAGGGTCCCAGCAGGGGGCACTTTGTGATCAGCCTTATTTCAATGTACCCTTCTCAAAAGTTAAAAGCAAAAAACCTTTGAGTATTTATATTATGCCATTGGCTCCCTTAAATTTGAAAAAATAGATATCCACCCACATATATGATTCTTTTCAGATGGACAGGGTTACCAAGAGGGTGAGTGATGGAGGCACCAGGAACATCCTGCTGAATAGATGATGTCAATGGAACCAAAGTGGTTGTCTGGTGAAAAGCAACCTATTCCCTAGGGGATAAGTGTCTGATTGGGGGGAGGGGTGTCTGACCTCATGTCTTCTGCATCACTTGTTTGGACCAAGCACCCGCCCCCCCCCCCCCTCTCAGAAAGAGAGTCTGATGCAGAAGATATGCATTCCATTCATTTCTTTGGAAGCACCAAACTCTTAGCAGGACTACCCCCACCACCCCACAACCAGACACGATCTTCACTGGAAAACCCTATTACAATCCATCAATGGCAAGAAACGATGAAGTGAGAACTTCTGGTTCGACCCTTAAGTAAGCAGGATTGTACAGTACGTATGACCAAATCAATGAAGATCGTCATTTCAAAAAGACACTAACAAGTATACAAAGTACCACTAATAGTCCACATACAAAGTAGCTGAGAAAAGTTCTACTTTACTTTTCTTTGGGTCATGTTCGGACTGCAAATGAAGAGACTAAAATTAGACCCTAAAAAGAGTCTATGACTAAAATCTGAGCGGAATTAAAATTTGAATGCTGATTTAATAAGTGGATTACTCAAGGATTTTAAAACTTTTTATAAATCTGCCAACTGAATAATATAGTGCCCCATATCACCAACCTGCACCCCTTTTCAACAAGGCAGCCATTTTATGCCAGTACATAGTATAGACAGACACTGGAGAGATATGAAAAAAAGAACACACATCACTCACCACTATTCCGATGCTGTGTTCTTTATACAGACGGTAAAAGGTGGCTATACATGGACAGATGTTATGGCAGGACAGCTACGGACGGAGCTCCCCACGATCCACTGCCCTGCCATACCATCTGTCCATGTCCTTTTACCTTTTATCAACATCTGCCTAGAGGAAACGTTGCTGAGTTGCCCATAGCAACCAATCAGATCCCTTATAGCAATTACTCAGAAGGCCTCTAAAAAATGAAAGTAGTGATCTGATTGGCTGCTATGGGCAACTCAGCAACTTTTCCTCTGGACGGGTTTTGATAAATCTCCCCCTATAGAAACTAATCTTGCAGTGAATGCACATATAAACTTCTTTCCGCAGGTGTCACTTTTCCCTTTGCTTGACCCTGGACCATTGTGGCTAGCCCAAGACCCCTGATAATAGCGTTATTGATGTGTAGTTACTATTGGTGTACCCTCCCCTCTGTTTCCCCTCTGCCCTCAGCTATTAAAGGAGGGGAAACAGAGCAGGATGATACCTGTAGTGTGAAAGGGGCCGTATATTGATATTCAATGCAATAAAATCCTTCCAAACTAAATACAAAATGTCAGTAGGCAGTGGAGAGATGATAACCAACAGGTAGAGGAAAACTTTCATTTAATTTACCAACAATGCAGCGCATTTCGTGGTTCTTGCTGACCACTTCCTAAGGCATCAACCAGCTTTGGTAAGCGTACAATCACAATATGCCGTATCCATAGGGTGGCTACACCATGGAGCGCTATTTCTCTTTCTTTTTGTAGTATTCTTATTTTGATGACCTATTCTTAGGATTGTTTGTCAGAATTAGACAGTGCCATACAATAGGTAGTGGCTGTGCTGGGTTACTGCAGCTCATTGAAGTGACTGTTCCAGCTCTGTTCTCTGGCAAACATCTGATTGGTTGATGAACAATACTGATGACCTATCCTGAGGATAAAAAGTCCTGGAAAAAAACATTTCATAGACCAGCAATTTGTTTTAGTGAATTGAGACAAAAACTAAAAAATGTAACATAAAAATTAATTAATGGTCGATGCCATCCGGACGAGAAGATGTGTGGCAAACCTAAGGGCATGCAGCCTTCACCATTTAACATACTATTCGTACACTGCTCAAAAAAATAAAGGGAACACTAAGATAACACATTCTAGATCTGAATGAATGAACTAATCGTATGAAATCCTTTCGTCTTTACATAGTTGAATGCGCTGACAACAAAATCACACAAAAATTATCAATGGAAATCAAATGTATCAACCCATGGAGGTCTGGATATGGAGTCACCCTCAAAATCACAGTGGAAAACCCCACTACAGGCTGATCCAACTATATGTAATGTCCTTAATACAAGTCCCAATGAAGCTCAGTAGTGTGTGTGGCCTCCACGTGCCCGTATGACCTCCCTACAATGCCTGGTGAGGTGGAGGATGGTCTCCTGAGGGATGTCCTCCCAGACCTGGACTAAACCATCCGCCAACTCCTGGACAGTCTGTGGTGGATGGAGCAAGACGTCCCAGATGTGCTCAATCGGATTCAGGGGAACGGGCGGCCAGTCCATAGCATCAATGCCTTCCTCCTGTAGGAACTGCTGACACACTCCAGCCACATGAGGTCTAGTATTGTCTTGCATTAGGAGGAACCCAGGGCAAACTGCACCAGCATATGGTCTCACAAGGGTCTGAGGATCTCATCTTGGTAACTAATGGCAGTCAGGTTACCTCTGGCAAGCACATGGAGGGCTGTGCGGCCCCCAAAGAAATGCCACCCCACACCATTACTGACCCACCGCCAAACCAGTCATGCTGGAGGATGTTGCAGGAAGCAGAATGTTCTCCACGGCGTCTCCAGTATCTGTCAGGTCTGTCACTAGTGCTCGGTGTGAACCTGCTTTTATCTGTGAAGAGCACAGGGCGTCAGTGGCAAATTTGCAAATCTTGGTGTTCTCTGGCAAATGCCAAACGTCCTGCACGTTGTTTGACTGTAAGCACAACCCCCACCTGTGGACTTCAGGCCCTCATACCACCCTCATGGAGTCTGTTTCTGACCATTTGAGTGGACACATGCACATTTTTGGCCTGCTGGAGGTCATTTTGCAGGGCTCTGGCAGTGCTCCTCCTTGCACAAAGGCAGAGGTAGCAGTCCTGCTGCTGGGTTGTTGCCCTCCTACGGCCTCTTCCATGTCTCCTGATGTACTGGCCTGTCTCCTGGTAGCGCCTCCATGCTCTGGACACTACGCTGACAGACACAGCAAACCTTCTTGCCACAGCTCGCATTGATGTGCCATCCTGGATGAGCTGCACTACCTGAGCCAATTGTGTGGGGTTGTAGACTCCGTCTCATGCTACCACTAGAGTGAAAGCACCGCCAGCATTGAAAAGTGACCAAAACATCAGCCAGGAAGCATAGGAACTGAGAAGTGGTCTGTGGTCACCACCTGCAGATTTATATTAGGGGTGTCTTGCTAATTGCCATTAATTTCCACGTGTTGTCTGTTCCATGTGAAATTGATTGTCAATCAGTGTTCTTCCTGAGTGGACAGTGGGATCTCACACAAGTGTCAGTGACTTGGGGTTACATTGTGTGGTTTAATTGTTCCCTTTATTTTTTTGAGCAGTGTATAATTTGATGGATCTCGGTAGCAGTTTCATCACTGACCTCAGACTGTGGGATGCGTGTTTTTGGTATTTCTGGGGAACAGGAATGCTCTACTTCAGGAAGCTTTCTTATTGAGGACAGCTGCACCAGAAATCTAGGATAAGGTTGAAAACTGCATTTAGATACGTATTAAGGCTGAGGTCAGACCAGAGACAAGCAAAGGTCTATACTAGGGAGGACTGGAACATCCCAGAGAGATTAGATTGTAAGGCCTTTGTCTAAGCCACAACTAAATTACTAAAGAAAAACGTTAAACTTCTCTTTTTTTATTTTTTATCTCATACGGTACACTTTTGGATCTATTTTCTAATCCAAATGAAATAAAAGATTAATAATGTATTACATCTTTGTGTACACAGCTCCTGTGCAAACTTTCAGACCTGGACAACATTGCTGTCACCTTTCAGTTAAAGACAAAAGAAGAAAACCCATAATGCTCCTGAAATAACTCTGAACTGACAAAAGTAATAATACATTTACTTGAAATTATCTGAATTGTGATTCAACATAATCATTTTAAAGGGGTACTCCTCTGGAAAACATTTTTTTATATATCAACTGGTCCCAGAAAGTTAAACAGATTTGTAAATTACTTTTAGGAACTGTCCAGAGTAGGAGCAAATCCCCATAGCAAACCTCTCCTGCTCTGGACAGTTTCTGACATGGACAGAGGTGTCAGCAGAGAGCACTGTGATCAGACAGAAAGGAAATTCAAAAAGAAAAGAACTTCCTGTGGATCATACAGCAGCTGATAAGTACTGGACGGATTAAGATTTTTAAATAGAAGTAATTTAGAAATCTGAAAATTAGAAAAATGTGTGCAGCTCACAACCAGGTATTCGAGGTTATTGTGGTTAAAGGATTGATCCCCACCAATCCAAATGGGTAAAAACTAAAACAAAGATTAACCACACCTCAAGAATACTACCCTAGGGTACACAGTGAATAATTGTTTGAGACATAAAGTTTTGAAAAAAAAGTGCAGATTTTATTAAAACAATAAAAACCTAAATGGTTAAAAATATCAGAGTAATGTCAATGTTATCTTAAACTGTCATTGGGCCCTAATGACAGATTTAGAAAATACGAATATATGTATAGCAACCACCTAATATAGAATAATCTATAGATGTAAAAAACAAATGCAATTTTTCAACGATATATAATGATCCGGAGTCGACTATTAGTCCGGCACCTATGATGAATAAAAAAGGGCTGATAGTCCGGCACTTGTAATGGAAAAGGCAAAGTCACTTGATGGACTGATGTATAGGTGTATAAAAAGCTGCCCACAGTTGTTAGACAAATGCAAAGTTCAACCTCACCCTGGCTGCTGGTCCCGTACTGCAACGGGCCGATAGTTGAAATTCTTGTGTTGGCTGCAGCAATCCTGGCGTGAGAGCCTGGATGGATATGGGCTCCGGCAGGAGACTCTCTCGGGAACGATCCGTGGTATCGGCAAATACCTGGATGTGTATCGGACCTTCGCTGGAGAGATCGTGGCTGGGTTCTGGTAGTGCAGGCAGCAGGTTGGTAATGCGCTCAGTGGGAGAGGATGTTTGATGAATGCAGCAAGTGGTGCACAAAGTTCTGGTCCGGCTTCAGTCTAGGTGGTGTGTGCAAATTGTGCTCTGTTCAGATTAGATATCAGCCTAGACGCGTTTCAGGGTGCTAAAAACGACCCCTTCCTCAGTAGGCGAATCTCATTCGGTACCGCTAAAAACTTCAGATCACGGCGCAAAAAATGAGCCCTCATACCGGTCCGTGCGCAGAAAAATAAAAAAGTTATAGGGGTCAGAAGATGACAATTTTAAACATATACATTTTCCTGCATGTAGTTATGATTTTTTCCACAAGTACGACAAAATCAAACCTATATAAGTAGGGTATCATTTTAATTGTATGGACCTACAGAATAAAGATAAGGTGTCATTTTTACCGAAAAATGTACTGTGTAGAAACGGAAGCCCCCAAAATTCACAAAATGGAGTTTTGTTGCACAATGATTTTTTTTTCTGTTTCGTCATAGATTTTTGGGTAAAATGACTGACGTCATTACAAAGTAGAATTGGTGGTGCAAAAAATAAGCCATCATATGGATTTTTAGGTGCAAAATTGAAAGGGTTAAGATTTTTAAAAGGTAAGGAGGAAAAAATGAAAGTGCAAAAACAGAAAAACGCTCGGTCCTTAAGGGGTTAAGGCAAAGTGTACTGGAAGATGACCAAGTGTAATGAAGATGACCAAGTAGGACACCACTGGTCAAAGCAAATTCTGAAATAGCCAGACTGGAATTTGCCAAAATGCATATTGACAATATTGGCAAGTCACAAAACTTCTGGGAGAATGTCCTTTGGACAGAGACAAAACTGGAGCTTTTTGACAAGTCACATCAGCTCTATGTTCAGACACAAAATTAAGTTTACAAAAAAAAAAAAAAAAAAAAAGAATACTGTCCCTACTATGAGGCATGTACAGGATACAATAAAATCTCAAGATTATAAAGGCATTCTGGAGCAAAATGTGCTGTCCAGTATCAGGAAGCTTGGTCTCAGTTCCAGGTCCTGGGTCCTCCAACAGGATAATGACCCAAAACGGACAGCTAAAAACACCCAAGAATGGCTAACAGCCAGGGCTGCCATCAGAGATTTTGGGGCCCCTTACACAGTTTGTAGCCTGGGACCCCCCCCCCCCCCCCCCCCCTAAAGGCGCACTCAGTGTTGAAGGCTGCGGTCGCTCAGGGATTCGGGATTATGCACATGCAGGGACTGCGCCAGCACCGGTCCCAGCAAGTAGCAGCCCTAGGGCCCCGGACCACCCTGGGTGCCCGGGCCCCTTACTGGCATACCGGCTGTACCCCCCCTGATGGTGGCCCTGCTGACAGCAAAAGATTGGACTATTGTGAAGCAGCCTCTATGAGCCCTGATATGAATCCTATTGAACATCTGCGAAACGAGCTGAAACTTGCAGTCTGGAGAAGACACCTTCATCAGGTGTGAAGGTGTCTTCTCCAGACTTCACGTATCTTGGCCCTCCCCTCATAAGATGTCCAGCTGTCTCAGGTGGACAGCTGGAGCAGGATCTTATGAGGATGCAGTAATCCAGGGACAAATCCATAAAATACAAGTAAAAATTCACAGCAGGATTGTAAAGGTATCCAGTGGAATTCTTATATGGATTCAGCAATGGAAAACTCCTCTCCTGTGTGGCGTAGTATAGAGGATCTGTGGGTGATGGGTACCCAAATCTCTTTTGTGTGAGGAGAGAGGGCTATCCTGTCTATTCTAAGTCAGGGTGACCACGCTGAGCCCTTTCCACCAACAAAAGTGCCTACAATAGGAACATGCTGTATAAAAATTGCACACACAGGAAAAACTTTATCCAAAAAATACTGTAAAATAAAGTTTTTATTGAGTCATCGAGATACAAAAACAAAGAATAGAGGGGGCAAGATTCTCTTCCTCCAGACTTCCTCATAAAAGAAGCCAATAATGGAGGAAATATTGTGTTGTGGCCGGTGGAAACATATATGCGGTAGGCAGAAAGACAATTTTTCAGTGTTTTCAGTGTTTCAGAAAAAATGTAACCATCTATTGGACTCTACATTAGAGCATGGGATTATAACAAAGAAGGAAAGAAAGTTTTTCAGATAAAGACACCAGGAATGGCAATTTACTATATGCTTCTCAAGGTTCACAAAAATGTGACTAATCCCCCTGGACGCCCCCTATAATAGTGGGCGTTGGTAGCCTTTGTGAAAAAGCATGTATGTTTGTGGATTTTTTTCTTCAACCTTTGGTCAATACTCTTCCATAATATATACGGGACTCCATTGATCTAAACAAAAAAAACTCAGGAATTTATATATCCCTGATAACCTCTTACTTGTCACATATGATGTCGAATCACTTTATTCTAACATCAGGCATCAGGATGGTTTAGCAGCAGTCAGGGTTTCCTTGGACTACAAATGCATAATGATAAAAAATTTGGATTCATTTATAGTGATGTTGCAGAAATTTATTTCGAGACACTTTTTTTTGGTTTTTGATAAATGTAAAATTATTTACAGGTCTCGGGGACTGTGATGGGTGCGCAGTGTGCCCCCTTCTATGCCAACCTTTTTTTTTAGGTTGATGGGAACGGGCACACGTGTACTAATCGCAGTTCTTCAAACATGTTTTATGTTGGTTCAGATTTATTGATTAAGTTTTCTTTTTGTGGACAGGGACTAATGAGGTATGTGTTAAATTCATTATTTTTCTAAAACAGAATGAATTGAATATCTTTCTTACATTTAACATTTCTGATTTTTCAGTCGAATTTTTGGATCTACAGTTGGCAATACATGAACATCGATTGGTGACAAGTTTGTATTGTAAAAACAGAGCGACTAATACTCTGTTACATTTTTCATAATTTCATCCGTTCCACACACACCGTGGTATACCTATTGCAGTGTTTCTCAAGCGCGGTCCTCAAGTACCCCCAACAGGTCATGTTTTCAGGATTTCCTTAGTCTTTCACAGGTGCTATAACTGTGGTGATGCCGGATTCACTGACCATAATGATATCACCTGTGAAAGACTAAGGAAATCCTGAAAACATGACCTGTTGGGGGTAGGACCGCGCTTTAGAATCACTGACCTACTGCACAATTTTTGAGAATCAAAAGGAATTGCAGTACATCCCAGTCTTTCAGAGAGCAATCTTGGGATTTGACAAATAGATTTAATAAATGGGTATACCCCAAGAAATTGGTTTCAAGAGCCTATCAGAGGACAGTACAAGCAGATCGTCAAGCACTGTAATCACCCATTTTAAGGACCCAGGATAACAAACCACACATCATCTCTACTTACCATAATCATTGGGTCAAAATGAAATATATTTTTGAGCAACATTGGAATATCCTGTTATCGGACAATATATTACGGGCTATGATTACTGAAAGACCCTTGGTGGTGTCACGCACAATGTACCTGACTTATTGACTCAAAGTCATTTCCAGAGACCAACTACTAATCCTTGCAGAGGAAACAAATACAAGGGTTCATTTGCCTGTGGTGACTGCAATATCTGTCAGTATATGGCTGCTACTAAGATCCAATCCGAGGAACAACCAGCAGTTTCCAATCAAAGAATATATTCATTGTAAAACAATGAATGTGATCTATGCATTGGTCTGCCCTTGCCAGAATATATATGTTGGACAAACTAGCCAACAACTACGTAAACGAATCCAGAAGCATTTGTCAACTATAGAACTGGCAAGGAGGGTTACTGCATTGGAGAAGACCTTGATGTCGGTGGGCTTACATTTTCATAGATACCACTCCGGGTGTCCAGTATGCCTGAAGTTAATGGGCCTGAAGCGAGTTTTGGTCGATTCCCAGAGGTGGGCCCATTACTAAAAAATTACTTAAATCTGAATCTAGGTGGATTTAACAACTAGGTACAGAGTCACCGGATGGTCTCAATGAAGAACTACTATTCATAGGATTCTTTGGTGAGTAAGAAATGTTATGCGGGTCTGTGCTATTGTTTTCTCTCTTTAGGTTTGTATGTATATTAAAGGGTACCTCTCATCAAAAAAACTTTTGATATATTATAGATTAATGTATGCAGAATAACTTTACAATTGCATGTTATTAAAAAATATGTTTCTTTCTATTTAATTTTCCACTTTGAAGAAATGACCACTAGGGGTCTCCCTACCAGTCCTGGCAGCAAGCATTTCAGACTCATGCTGGAGTCCTAAACACTACGAGCTGCCAGTCTGCATTGTTCACAAAGGAGAACACTCAGAGCTGCCAGCCTGCTTTGTTCACAGCCTGTTTGGCTGTGAACAAAGCTGGCTGGTAGCTCTGAGTATTTAGGACTCCAGCATGAGTCAGAAATGCTTGCTGCCAGGACTGATCGGGAAAAATAGAATAGAAAGAAGCATATTTTTCATTAACATGCTATTGGAAAGTTATTCAACATTCATTAATCTAAAATATAGCAAAAGTTTATTTGATGAGAGGTACCCTTTAATAACATCTTATAAAAAAGGAGAAGGAAAGAACCGAAATAGAACATTTAAAAACTGGACAAAATTAGTTTGTGTTTATTTTTATGTACCTCCTTACTTTTTCTTTTATAGTCCATTAGTGGTCTTCTTGCTGTGTTGCAGTGGTTTGTAGTGTTTCACAATTTATACACATATACTACTTATCAGTAGCAAGTACACATAATAGTCTTTACACATCACACTTAGATGTCAAGCACATATAACATATTCTCATATTCCCTCTACACATTGTATTTTCCCTTTTTTTCCCCTGGCAAAGCATCTTCAAGAGGAATAATGCTCGGAGGTGTGTGTTGGAGAATTTTGTTCAGTAATCATTAGGGGAAGAAGAGTTTTCCCACTTGTACATGACATGGATTTGTATCATATGATTGATCTTCCCGGGTTGACTTCTTATATGTTTTGATTATTGGCTATGGACTATTAGCAATGGATCCCTTACCTTCCTAATTAGGAATGGGATTGCTTTAAGCCAATCACAAAGGAGGAAATTTATCAAACTTGGACAGAGGAAAAGTTGTTGAGTTGCCCATAGCTACCAATCAGATCGCTTCTTTCACTTTTTAGAGGCCTTTCAAATATGAAAGAAGTGATCTGATTGGTTGCTATTGGCAACTCAGCTTTTCCTCTGGAGAGGTTTTGATAAATCACCCCAAAGCCCCAGCAAGTGTCTTTTAAAAGTACAGTTGGAACTTTAACCCTCAATTGCTAACCTATAATGAACATTGATTATGATATGTAAATACTATTTGATATCTGTGTTATTTTGAGTCATAGCTGGAGATTTCAGCTAAGGAGGCGAGCTCAGCCCCTGGTACATGCCATGTTCAATATTGCTGAGTAACTATTCTATTATATTAAAGTTAATATTTTTTAGGGCTACTGGTCTATTGGTACCTTTACTAATATGTTTTTGTAGATTTCAACCAGTGGTGCTCCTGTCCTTTTATTTTTCTTTTATCTTCTTTTTTGAACAAACAATGGGTAACAATATTGTATATGGGTGTGTATAGCAGTTATACATTAACTCTTCACTACTTTAATATTTTTCCACTTTATTATGTTAGGAGGATCATAATTTTTTTTTTAGCATAAAGCTTTTCTATTTATCCATCAATCTATTTATTTATTGATTATTCGGTGTTAGTTGGATTTGATTTAAATTATTTGATATTCACATCACGAATCATTATATATTTATATTTTTCTTTTTTTTTTTAGGCATTATTAGTCTTTTTTGTGCTAAGATTATGAGGTGTTGACTGCACTTTTTTTATTGCAGTATACTTAATATTTTGTTGTGTATGGGATGTATTGGGTGTAGACCTTTAGTGAATATGGTGGATGTGGTAACTGGAATAATATATGCGTGCGCTAACTCTGTAACATGGATGTAACACGTGTGCACAATGGGAATATGATGGCCGCCACTGCAATTGTAGTACTATGCGCAAGTGCTGACTGTTTGGTTCGACGTCATCTGGGATCCATAATAGCAGGAATGTGTTTACGTAACAGGAGGGAGAAGTTACTATTAACATCGTCAAATACTCGTAAGTGTTATAAGTATTATCATATTTTTGACACATGTATTAGTCAGACTTTATCATGTTTCAGGCTTGGTATATTATAGGATTTTTTACCATCATATAAAAAACTTTTGAATTGCCCATGTGTTCAGTACATAGATTGCTATTGGACATCATAACTGACCATGGTTATTGGTCAGCAGTACGGATGATGTCATTAACATTAGACTGATCTAGGGACTTGACGGGCCAATGGGCTATACACCATATGATTGGGCGGAATTTGATCTCCTCAGCTGAAAGCTATTCACATTGATATATAAGGTTAGTAGTTGCTATCATAGGAAGTTGCCTCGAGCAACGGAACACGTAGGGTCCGTCTGGAGCATTTTAGATATTTAACAGCACTGTCTGTATCACTTTTTATCCTTTGTCTAGTATTTGCTATTTTGAGATGGGAGATATTTATACATTCACTTAGTGTTACAGTGGTCCCTCAACATACGATGGTAATTCGTTCCAAACGACCCATCGTTTGTCGAATACATCGTATGTTGAGGGATTCGTGCAATGTAAAAAGTGCATTTAATACTCACCTGTCCCCGCCGCTCCGGACAGTGTCCTCACCGTTCCCGATGCTGTCCCAGGGGCTCCCGATGCTGTCCCGCTGCTCCGGCATCTTCTTAGGGATCCTCCGGCTTCTTCCGCATCTTCTCCGGTGTCCAGGCCTCGCTTTCTGGTGACGTTATTACGTTGCTGCGCCGGGACGGCATGTGCACGACGTAATAACGACGCAGGAAAGCGAGGCCCGGACCCCGGAGAAGATGCAGAAGACGACGGAGGATCGCGAAGTGGACCCGGAGCAGCAGGGATAGGTAAGTGAACCTGTCCGGAATGCTTAAACTGCTATCCGACAGCAGTTTAAGCATTTTGCGCTGTCAGATAGCAGTTAATGCGATGGCCCCGACATATAAAAGCATCGTATGTCGATTTGATCATATGTCGGGGCCATCGCATGTCGGGGGGTTACTGTATTATTAAACCTCTGTGGTTTGCGGTTTTCAGGTTATATTAAATAGTCATTGATTTGATATCTAGGTTACTGCAGATCTATTATATTATCGTCCTTTAGCCCATAGGGAACATGTATGTATTGGTTAGACAGTGTCATTTGATTGTATGATTAATATGCTTTGCTCCTGGAGGGAGAGCGTCTTTGCCCCTTTGATTTTTGTAGTGTCTCTTATATGAGTTTTTTTAAATTGTTTTCAATGTTTGATCTCAATAAAAACTTTACAGTATTTTTCAGATCACGTGTTTTCCCGGTGTGCAATATTTATACAGCTTATTTTTTCCTTTCTTGGATTTATGCAATAACACTGTTGCACCCTGATTTGGTTATATGGGCTGAGCGCCCCTGTTTTGTATATATTGGAAAATTGGACCATGAGCATCAAAACTGGACAAAGGATGATCTGATTAATTAGATTTCCTTTTCCATTACATGGATTTTGGGTGCATTCATTCACCCAGGGAACAACTGACCTCCATTCTGAAGATCATTGGGGGTCCCAGAGGTCAAATCCTGTCCAATCAGCTTATTTTAGAATATTCCCTTTAAGTGGCCAGAGCATTGGGAGTTTATACATAATCCAGGATGGGATACCAGTAGTTCATGTTCAATTATCAGAAATTTCGGATCAAAAGAAATTCTACAGCGAACCCTTGTACAACAACGGGTTAAAAGTTCTTATTATTTTTGATGTGTACATTGCTACAAAAGGCAAAGCTTTACTGCTTCATGTTATAAGGGGACCTGTCGCTTCTGAAAAACCCATCAGGTAACATTATCTGAAATTATAAAGCCTGGGATATGAGCGTCCAGTCAGAGTATTAACACTATCAAGCTGCCCTCCTGTCTCCGCGTGATGCATCACCAAGACCTTCCCAGCGATGGAAAAGTAAACATACTCTGGCTGAAAGAAAGAGAGAATTCCTGTCAGCGCAACGTGCTAATGTAACATTACTGCCTCTCCCCTGTGAGATTAAATGCCTTCTGGAGTTACTTTTCTCGCTTTCTCGTAAAGGTGCTCGTACAACTTCCACATGGATACATTAGCCAGAAACACCAGACAAGTATACTTCCAGTCACATAAATCTTCCAGCAATTACCAGGCCAGGTTCCACCCCCTCCTGAGATAATATGTTACATTGCATCACTGAATAAATATGCATTTTTCCCCCTCTCCAATAAATCTCTTCCAACATGCCTAAATAATGACAAATGGATTTACATAGCTGTTTCTGGTAACAAAGGTGCTTCAGACAGTTAAAGGTACCAGTAAGTACCGCAGGAGATTAAGGGATTATCTGTGTTTCTTGAAGTCCTTTTAAAGTTTTCAGGACATTAAAGCATCATTTAATGTTCAGAAGAGGAAGGCGGGCGGGGGGGGGGGGGGGGGGTGAAGATGATGGCGGAGGAGATCTCCCCACCCTAAAACTAAACATGCCGGCCAGGACGGATGATGCCATGTTCCAAAAAGAGAATTTCCAAAGATGATCCGGCTTGTTGGCGGACTGCGGTCCGTCCCTGCTATTCCTGTTTATATGTACATTCATTTTGTACGTTTCTTGCTTTCCTCCACCTGCAGCTTACTGTGGGGTCGCGGGAGGATGTTTGCTTTTCTAGAGATGACAATGAAATATATATGTGGTAAAGGGAATGAACAGGGGCCGGTAATAACTAGAGGTCAAGTTCCAGCAGACAACAGTAATCCATAACTGCATTAAACAAGTGCGACCAGAGGCCAAGCTTCTACCCCCGAATGTCCGAGAGCCAGAAAGGATAGGTCGGCCAAATGCTCTGCACTATGATGTGATAGCACAGTATTTTGGGCCATTTTTAGATGGCTGTTGTACTGGTCCAAATCTTTTTTAGCTATTTTTTGAGGAACAATAACTATAGGAGACAGGTGGAGGCATCTTACCAAGTGACTACAGATGAGAAGCACTCCTCTTCTTTTTCAGTGCACTTTCATGGTGTTTTATCTATCTTGATTAGATGTTGTATTACCTATCATTGTGTCTCGGAACAAAAACTTTTTAGCCCCAGAAAAAGAAACAAAGACGACAAGTACTCTGGAAATGAAAACATATTGAGAGAGATTTATCAAACCCTGTCCAGAGGAAAAGTTGCCCATAGCAACCAATCAGATCGCTTCTTTCATTTTTGAAAAGGCCTCTGAAAAATGATAGAAGCGATCTGATTGGTTGCTATGGGCAACTCAGCTACTTTTCTTCTGGACAGGTTTTCATAAACCTCCCCCCCCATGCGTTACTGAAGGAACACTCCAGGAAAAAAATTACTTTGCTATACATGGGGCAGCGCCTGACAAAAAATGGTTACAAATCCCTTATGCACTAGATTGTGTATAATTATTTTTATGGGGTGTTTCTTTAAAGGGGTATTCCTACACAAGGATATGCACGTACTTTTTAGCAGTGGTCCCAAAACTTTTCAGTTCACAACTTACTTAGTGTCCAGAATCCACAAGGCTAGCTTTTTGTGAACTAGTATTTCCTGTTTGACTTTTCTTTTTTTGACTACAAATCCCACAATTCCATTTTCTCCCTCCCACACATCAGCCACCCCACCCATTGAAACAAAAGACCTGTGGTTTTCAATCAGGGTGCCTACAGCTGTTGCATTAGTTGCAGATTGATCTCTCTCCCACCAAGCGATCACGCCACCCATTGAAGCAGACAGGCTCCCTGTCATCAGCTGACTAGTGAGTCAAGTCTCGGCCGCATTGCAAGCTGGGAAAAATCCGTGACAACAGTCATTTTGTATGCTGGTAAAAAAATATTGAGGTGAAAATCACAGAAGAATGGTTAGAAAACCGTCACACACAGGTACAGACACTATATTATGGACTACACTAACTTTACAGCCCCTGTAGCATAGTCAAATAAAACAAATTCCTGGAATATCCCTTTAACTTCAGGCACAAACAAATACAAAATAAATCCTGCTTGTCCAGCACTAACTACACAACATCTTCCCTCTCTGTAGAAATGGCTTACTGCCGCCCCCCCCCCAACAAAACAGTCACCAAAAATGTGTTATTCGCACAAGGTAAACGTCCTCTTTTTGAGGCTGCCCACCTCAGGACTCCAACTCTCATCAGAGGTTCCTCACAGCCTCTCTGTGCAGACTTGGTTACACCTTTTGCAAGCCCAGTATTATCCTCGGCACCTGTGCTGACTTGAGGCCAACAAGAAAATCTGGAGTGGTCCAGGAAGGGGAATGAAAGGCCCCACTACCTAACCTGCCTTTCACCCCATAAAAATCCAGGCCCGATAATAGGGCTTACCAAATTCCAGAGCAAGCTAAGGTCTCCCCAGGGATTTTAACTATTTCCAGGATTCCCCATATCTAACCCAGCTTTACCTGTATGGGCTTCCTAAAACTTGGTGTCACAGGAACTTTGGGGAAATATGGTGATCCGCCACAACCATTCCCCCAATTTCTTACAATAGTCACACCCATGGTTCTACACAAACCAGACAATTACATCACCAATGCTTTTTCCTTTACACCCCTATGGCACATGTCAATCTTAGTCAGCTTCAGCACCATCAGGACATGATGAGAGTTGTAGTTTTGCAACATATGAAGGGCTATAGGTTGGGGGATCACAGACTTCTTTACACACTAAGCTGCGGTTCTCAGACAAAAATCTGATGCAATAATCTTTCCTGCCCCATTATCCTAAAATGTATCCAGTGACCAATGTGACTTTCCTCCAAACCGTATTGTTTTTATCCATGTGTTTCACACTGGAGACATAACCTCCTTTATTCAGGAAGTCTAGCTTTTATGTAAGGGATCTGGATTTATTGTAATGAGAGCCACTAACACGGGTTGAAGATGTCAGGTTAATTGTTGCTATTTCCATCCAGCAGTAATAATGAACAGGAGTGCTGATCCTACACTGTGCGGTTTTGGAGTGTAGATGGTTTCAGAGCCGGGACCTGCACTTGTATCCAAATGTGTAATTATCGCTTGGCCTACAAAGATGTTTTTGGAGGTTTTGGGTCTATTAATAGAAAAGACTTGAAACACTTGGCTCCATTTATCCATATTCATTACTGCATGCGCAGTCATTTTTTTAAGTATAAGATCCATAAACAATAACTAAATGAGCAGTTCATACACTACAGAATTACAATGCGTGGGATATGGCTGACCTAGGCTTATATTCACACACCGTTATGCCAGAGGATTTCACACACTGTTTCCAAGGAACATTCCACTAATTGCAATGTATGGGCTGCAAATGTACAGTGCAGACCAGAATCTGCAGTGGGAAATGTCACATAGGCTGAATACGGGAACATTTCAGTGGCCGCCGAGACCACCAGGCAGAAATGTCATTCTGTCCCGCATGATTAGAGCTTTGAGGGGGAAATGGGGGGGAATGTATCATTGTGTAAAAAAGTCACAACATTTTTAAAGGATTTATACACCATAAGGTGATTTTAGTACTTACTGTACCTGCCAGACAGTAATGGACATGCTTAGGAAGGATCGGTGCTTGTCTTGGGTCTAAATGGCTGGTTTGCAAGTCCACTATAACGCTGCTGCTTTCTTTTTGTGAAATGGCTATTTCCTGTTGGAGTTCCCTCCCTCTAACTAAAGGTCCCATGATTCCTTGTTTGTAAGTGTGAGCTCTCTTTTCTCCCTACAATTTCCTCCTGCAGCACTGTAGAAAATGATCTCCTTTCCACCCAGTGGCTGCTCCACCCATTGAAGCACAGACACGCTCCCTTTCAACACCTGACTAGTGATGTAATGTCTCTGGCCCCACTGCAACCTTGGAAAACCTGAGACAACACATATTTTGTATGCCGCTAAAAATACACATTAGGGCAATGATCACATAAGAATGTGAGATCAGCTATCAAACAGAGGTACAGACACTATATTATGAACTACACTAATTTTAGAGCCTCTGTAGCACAGTCAAATAAATAAAAATCCTAGAGTACCCCTTTAAGCCTTAGAGGTACCATTAAAAAATTTCTAGCGGTGGAAAACTAACTTTTTGGCACCAGTTGATATGAAAAAATTTACATATTTGTAAATTACTTCAATCTAAAAATCTTAACCCTTCCAGTAGTTATCAGCTGCTGTATGCTCCAGAGGAAGTTCTTTTCTTTTTAAATGTATTTTCTCTCTGACCACAGTGCTCTCTGCCTACACCTCTGTCCATGTCAGGAACTGTCCAGAGCAGAAGCAAATCCCCATAGCAAACCTCTCCTGCTCTGGACAGTTCCTGACATGGACAGAGGTGTCAACAGAGAGCACTGTGGTCAGACTGAAAAGAATTTTAGAAAGAAATACAACTTCCTCTGGAGCATACAGCAGCTGATAAGTACAGGAAGGAGTAAGATTTTTATATAGAAGTAATTTACAAATATGCTTAACTTTCTAGCACAAATCGATTTATAAAAATATGTTTTCCACTGTAGTACCCCTTTAAATTCTCTCCTATGAGGTTCAAGTCATCTGCCACATTGGTTTTGATTATTATTTTTTTTAATCTCTTATTTAAATATAAAAAGTCAAAGTTAAAGAGGTACTCCACCCCTAGACATCTTATCCCTATCCAAAGGATAGGGGATAAGATGTCTGATCGCAGGGGTCTCGTTGCTGGGGACTCCTGCAATCTCTCCTGCAGCACTCACTTGTCATCAGCTGCACGGAGCGAAGATCGCTCTGAGTCTGATAACCAACAATACAGGGGCCGGAGTATCATGACGACGCGGCTCCTCCGCCTTGTGACATCACGCCCCGCTCCCTCAATGCAAGTCTAGGGGTATAGTGGTTGTCACGCCCCTTCCTATAGGCTTGCATTGAGGAGGTGGGGGCTGATGTCACAAGGAGGCGGAGCCGTGATGTCACGATACTCCGGCCCCTGTATTGTGAGTCATCAGACAAGGAGCGATCTTCACTCTGTGCAGCTGATGACACAAGGTGCTGCAGGAGAGATTGTGGGGGTCCTCAGCGACGGAACCCCCGCGATCAGACATCTTATCCCCTATCCAAAGAATAGGGGATAAGATGCCTAAGGGAGGAGTACCCCTTTAAATTCCTGTTTATTCCCAACTGCAGGGGTGCTATCTTAAGTGAAAGCATCACTCATGCTTTCTATTAATACAACTTCTGCAAAACGGCCCTGTCCCCAGCTGCTGACACATGAACTCAGTCTATAATACACATCATCTCAATAAAATACAATGACTATTGGGACGTTTCACTAGCCAACCAGTACCCTTCTGTGTTCTGATAAGGGGCAAGAACCTCCCAACTGAGTGCTGCACATTTACGTTCTTAAGTATGACTCTATTTTCCCACACCTTTTTCTTTTTTGGCTAAAATAAAATAAACAAATTAATTAAATTAATTAATTAATAATAAAAGTTTCAGCACTAACAGGATTGACTTAAATCAGAGTTTCCCAACCAGGGTGCCTCCAGTTGTAGTTTTGCAACAGCTGGAGGCACACTGGTTTTTAAGACACTGTCTTAAATCATCTGACAATGATCTTCCCCCTTACTTCGTCCGTCATAATAAATGTTTTCCGTGCAGCCCCAGTCCATGTGTGCTATTTGTTTAACCCGGCATGTGACCTCTTGTGTAGGTGACAGCCAGAGAGATGGGGGCATGTTAGGTTACTTGTAACTACTGTACTGCCACTCTATCAGCATACTTTTCATCTGTCAAGGTGGATCAGCCCTTAAAGGACCAGCCAGGAGCATATGTTACAAGTAGAATGTATTTGTATCCTGCAAAGTATAAAAAATAATTCATAATTTATTATTAAATACAGTAAAACCGATTTCAAACCCCCACCCAAAAATGCATTAAAATTATTCTCTTAGGACGGGTTGTCTTCTTGAAGAGGATGGCCAGTCAGGGGTGTGGAAATAAAAAAAAACTACTTGTCCAAGGGACTAAAACGGAACACAATCTACTTGTCCCTCAAGAAAATCCACTTGTCCTAGCAGATAAAATAATTTCAACCAAAATATTACGTAAATAAGGTCTTTATTAGTTTCTGCACTTTTGTTTTTTCCTCCTTGTCCTATAATAGACATAACTTTTATTTTTCCATCTACAGACCCATATGAGGCTTGATTTTTGCAGGGCCAAGTATACTTTGTTATGACAACTTTCATTTTTCCATAACTTTTATGCTCTGAAACAAAAAAAAATCATTTGTGTGGTGAAATAAAAAAAAATTCACCTTGTGGTCAAACTTATATATTATATTATTTTATTTTGATACTTTAGGTCGGCCTGATTACACCAATACCAAATTTGTTTAGTTTCAGTCATGTTTTAAATACACTTTTTTTTAGGAGGAATCATTTAGATTCCACATACAAATCAATGCAGTTCTATTGAACTCCACTGATCTGTGTTCATTTGGTTGAGCCTGCTCAAGGCAGGCTCAATCAAATGCAGATCTATGGGGGCAGCCATGAATGCAGAGGTAAGCCCTCCGGCTACCTCCACAAGGGATCGCCCCCTGCAATCGCGCTGGGATGGTTAAAAGATCCCTTTAGACACGGCTGTCAACATTGACCGCCGCATGTTGGGCTATTAGCGGCGGCCCCTGGCTACTTAAATCAGCCGAAGGCCACCGAGTATGGAGCGAGCTCAAGTCAGGAGCCCACTCCATACACCCTGAGCGCAGGTGTGAGGTGCAGACTTGCGTCCCATGCAAGTCTGCATCCACTCCTGCACCTCAAACCGCATAAAAAAAAGTCGGTCGGTCTAGCCCTGCTTGCCCGATACAGGGCTAAATCTATGAAAAATTCACCTGCCTGGCGCCCGGAACTAAATGTCCTGGGCATCGGGCAATAGGATTTCCAAATCCCTGCCAGTATACATAATATGAGGCAGTATTCTAGCACATTGAGGGCCAGTACATTTTTGGGAGTCCAAAAGAGTCTTTTGAATTAGGATCGAATAGGATTTTTAACATTTTATTTGGTGACCAAGGAGGGGTTAGGGGTGATAACAGGAGAAAAAAGCATTTTGTCTAATAAAATAGATTACAAAGCTTCTTATATTTGCTTGTACTACTGATCTATGCAAAGTTTGTCCAAATGACACAGTGCCTTTTCAAGTCGTAATAGCTTGCAATCTAAACCATGAAGTGATAGTCAGGCATCTTTAACAAAAAAAAAAAAAGGATATTTCCAAGAACAACCCTAGGACATTCCTGGAGATTACAGATAGATAGTGGCTTTGCTTTACGTTATCCGCTTATCTATAGAAAATCCCTTTTAAAGTAATTTACATTATAAAGTTGTTGTACGATAAAAGATTACAGTGATCATGTTGTGACAAAGTAAATCTATATATACATGTTAGAATATTTCCCTGTGGGTTTTTTTAAGCTAAATAAGACTTTTTTGTAGTTGTGTCTTAACGCTTTTGTAGCTAATCTCTTGTCTCTATAAACTGGAGGCTTGTTCAGAGCAGAAGCATATATACGGTAATCTGAGTATATAATACTGAACAACGCACCCCACTGATGGTGCTAACCTCCAATGCTATCAGTAAAGTCTACTGGGTAGATCCAATGTTGTCTTATAGGTGTAATAAATAATATAGCTGGATTAACAACAGTGATTCAATTTACATAATCCATGATTTAATCAAATATGGCAAACGTATCTATCAACCTAGAGTATTATTATTTTTTGTCCTTTTATACCTAGGTTGTAAATAAGGAGCATGGCTAAGTGGGAGCTGTATAGTGACATATGCTGGTATACACAGTGGCCCTGATCAACTGGTGCCAGAAAGTTAAACAGATTTGTAAATTTCTTCTATTAAAAAAAATCTTAATCCTTCCAGTACTTATTAGCAGCTAAATACTACAGAGAAAAAGCTTTTCTTTTTGGAACACAGAGCTCTCTGCTGACATCTCTGTCCATTTTAAGAACTGTCCAGAGTAGGAGAAAATCCCCATAGAAAACATATGCTGCTCTGGACAGTTCCTAAAATGGAAAGAGATGTCAGCAGAGAGCACTGTGGTCATGATGTCAGCAGAGAGCACTGTGCTCCAAAAAGAAAATAATTTCCTCTGTAGTATTCAGCAGCTAATAAGTACTGGAAGGAATAAGATTTTTTTTTAATAGAAGTAATTTACAAATCTGTTTAACTTTGTCACCAGTTGATTTAAAAAAAAAAAAAAAAAGTTTTCCACCGGAGTACCCCTTTAACTATTGTAAACCTGACCTGTTTTGCCAGGTTGTGCGACAGAATTTTGAGTATTGCGGCACAAATTGTGTCTGCGCCATAATTTCCACTAAAAACGTAAAAATCCGACCAACTCTCCATCTTACTGAGAAAACCCGTAAAGTGAGTGTGGCCACTGGGAAAAGGGGGTGTAGCTGCCAAAAAGGAGACGTGTCCCAACATAAAAAAAAAAAATCCATATTTACTAAGTAAATACTAACATATTTACTAAGGTTTCCACAGAAAATGTGGTGGATTTAAAGGGGTACTCCCACCCTAGACATCTTATCCCCTATCCAAAGGATAGGAGATAAGACGTCTGACCACGTGGGTCCCGCCACTGGGGACCCCCGCAATGTTGCATTCAGCAACCACCTGTTTCTTGTCCGGAAGCGCTGGAGGGTCTCGGTCGCGACCACTGGAACGGAAGTCCGTGATGTCAAGACTCCGCCCCCGTGTGACGTCACGCCCCGTCCCCTCAATGCAAGTCTATGGGAGGGGGCGTGACGGCCGTCACGCCCCCTCGCATAGACTTGCATTGAGGGGGAATCATCAAGATGATTCAAAATTGATGGTAAATGGCACAGGAAATTACCTGATGGGAGGGACTATGTGGCTGCATGCAATGCATTGTTTTACTGCAAAATATATGCACCTATTCTTCTATAAGACAGGAGCATGAATTATAGCACCAAACGACTATGCAGATTGGCTGAGAAGCTTCAGCGACAACACATTAGGAGTGGTTATGGAAATTAAATAGGTTGTCACCCAAGTTACTAAACTGTTAATTGCAAAACTAAGTTGGAACCTCAAACCTTTTGCTTTTAATGGTCCAGACCTAAATAAAACGTACTATAATAAAGTATTTACTCCATAGAGAGGAACTTACAGTGCACATGAATAGACCCTATGGTCGAATGATTTTGCAGGTCAACAACTTTCCAAAACTGTGAGGCCATTATTAATGGACAGAAAACTGTGCAGTACTGTGCGTATGCGGCGGCTTTCAACTGCATCGCAGACACATCTAGGCAGCCTGACCTCTGCTTTGTGAGACCCTACTGTAAATCTGGGCTCGTGTCATGTTTTCCCCTCCATTTAGTGAACAGTTTATGGCAGGAAAAGTTCCCAATGTATACTTTAAATGGAAGATGTGGACGAACGCCCAACAGTTGTATCAGTCACATATTAAGGGATTTGTTTAAGGCACACTTATTTATTTTTTTCCTTTCCCTTACAGGACACCTTGCGATAGAATAGAATAATCGACTAGACATATACCGGTATATCACATAACTTTTTTTTGTGGTAAACCAATATTGCCCTGAAGTTATGGCTACTCTTTTGTCCTTCATCTGACAATAGACCCCTATGAAGACATTTACAGTGTATATCAAGAGCTTTCCTGATAGGGAAGAACATGACGTATGCCCAGCCTTACTGGTAAAAAGGGGTTTGCCCATCAAAAATATCAGTATGTGAAGAAACAAGCGCTGTGCAACGTGCAGGCAACACAAAAACAACTCTATAGCCGATAAGAAATCCATTGGAGAACGCAATCCATCACAGCAGCATTTCAGAAGAAAATATTAGCAGGAAATCTATTAGGCGGGGCCAATAAAAAGTGACAAGCAAATGAGACGCTTCTTTTGTTCGATAAAACACGAATCATAATAATCAAATCACTAAATCTTCACTGTCCGCATGTTTTTGCCAATGTTCTAATTTGGAACGCTGTGTCCAGCCAGTTTGGGAGGATGCTAAAACATTTTACGACAAAAACTACGTAAATGCTTAATAAAGCTTCACTTAATGCCCCAAACTGTCTGTGACCTTTGCCTCTTCTATAACCTCTGGCCCCAATTTTGCCAAAATTCTTCAGATTTACAAGAGATTATACAAGTCCTTGTAAATTCCTAAAAATGTTATCATCCATTTTGAGTTTTGCATTTTGTTTCTCTAGTCTTACAGTGGTATCTTCTAGAATATGTTGAAAAGTAGAAACAAAGTATTTAGGTATTTATCTTAGTGTAAAGTATGTTCCTTTCAAGGTACATTGTCTGCTGTCATTGGGTTGTATACCAGCTTGCTAATGAGTTTTAAGTACATAGAGCAGAGGAATTTTAACCTATGATAAGATATCCATCAAAACCAATGGCACAGTGCCTGAAAAAACATACAAGAATTTACCTTGAAAAAGCTACTTTTTTAGCCACAGGCTGAACAAAAAGAAAATGTTCCCTGAGGCGATGGAGGGCAAGACTTGTTACACGTGTGCGGTGTCATCAGAAACATAGATAACATCGCCATGGGGGTATGTGGATGATGGTAACACAGCTTTGATGAGCTGCAAACCATGGGCCTGTTTGTCTATGAAGTGAATGAGGCTTGTTGGGCCAGTCTTAAATATTTACACACAGGTCACAATACAGACAAAAATAATTTTATTGGCTTTTACACAATGGCAGCCATTTTGCTGGTTAAGTTGATCATTTGACAATTTGGCCTACAGACTCTAACTTCAGTAAGCAAAGGAAATTGTAAAGCTGCAGGGTTTAAAATTCACTGAAAATTAATATGTAACTTATCTATATCATTACTTATTGACTGATCATTATAACTCTCCATAGACTTCCCAAGATAGGTGATAAGTTTTTGATCGGGTGGGTTCCAGAATACTGGGACCCTTTTACATGGGCACCATATCAGCTGAAAACACTTGCCAGCGTAAAACAGCCAGCCTTAAAAGAAAACTGTCACATGTTTGCTCCCGCACAAACCACAGGTACTGATGGATAGTACGGGAGACGCTGATTCCTATGATCCCTACCTTGGCCGGATCCGCCCGGCCGTTCGCCCATAATCTTAGTTTTATTGTACCTGGAAATCTGGCTGTAACTGGCACACGCGGGGTTTCTGTAGCTTAACTGGCACGGACGTCAGCGCTGCCAGTCCGCAGAGCCGCCCGCCTATGAATATTCATCCCCCCTCCCTCCAGCTCTCCCTCTCTTCGCCGCTCCAAACTGGAGGGAAGGGGGATGAATATTCATAAGCGGGCGGCTCTGCGGACTGGCAGCGCTGACATCAGTGCCAGTTAAGCTACAGAAACCCCGCATGTGCCAGTTACAGCCAGATTTCCAGGTATAATAAAACTAAGATTACGGGCGAACGACCGGGCAGATCCGGCCAAGGTAGGGATCGTAGGAATCAGCGTCTCCCACACTGTCCATCAATACCTGTGGTTATTGCCGGAGCAAACATGTGACAGTTTTCCTTTAAGCCAAAGATAAAGAAAACGCTAGTTCGCTGATTGGATCTTTTGTGCAGTCAATAAAATCAATGTTATGGGCCGCACATCGCAGTAGGCATACTTCACCAGCACACCACTAGAGCAAGGGTACTCAGGACCCCTGTTCTTGTAATTATTAATAGTCCCAGCTGCTGGGCCTCCATATGAATGCCATGCAACTTTTCTATATAAATGTTGACCTGAAATCTTATCCCTTTGTCAACTTTCTCTTCTCTTTCCCAACCAATTGGAGCAAGAACAGGGCTTTAAAGAAGAGTAGGAGAGAAACAACAACAAAAAAATGTGAATGGGCATCTTAATTTCAGAATTGTCTTTTAGATAGAAGAATTTTATATCTCGTCGGCTCTCCTTTCCTTATCAACCGGCATCCAAGGCAGCGCAACATCGGTGACAAAGACGATGTGCAAAATTACAACCTAGCCATTTTATTTTGTATTTTTGGTTTAGCTGTACAAAACAGTCACACACGGACCTCATGGCTTCTTCTAAGTGATTTTCGGTTTGTCAGAATGCCACAGCAATTCCACCAAAAAGAAGAAAATATTGTAGGCCAGTAAAATATTTGGGAAGGGGGAGGTTTGTACATTAAGAAGCATTTGTAGTCATAACATCGAAGAGATGAATACAAAATTCAAATAAATTATTCAATATGATTTATGCAGTATATCACCCACGAGCTTCCAGGATGACTGGTTTCAATGCAATGGTGTCCCTGGAATTTATTGCAAAATGTTAACAAGTTATTCATGATGGAGAAAGCCATTCTGCCCACTGAACCAAGATCCATCCTAATCCACATGAGCTTATGTCGTCTCCATGCTTCTGGCTATCCCTTGTGAATGTCTGATTTACAAAATCACCCAGGCTCTTTCAGCATCCAATTACCTAATGGGATATCCGGTGGTGAGAAAGGGAGAGTTTAAGGAGAATGGGAAGCTGGCATAGATAGGTGAGTACAAGGTCAAGAGAATGTCCATCATTGAGAGAGCAGTGATGACAGCCATGGGAGTAGGAATGACTAAGAGAAACATTGACAACCTGACTTCAAAGGGCTGAGATGAGTGATGGGTTAGGCAGGCATGGCTTCTTAAGTGCTGTATGGCTAAACTCTAACAGTCTCCTAGGAAGAGTCCATCACATGGAATATCTTGTGGAATATAAGGTGAATTAAGGGGATCTGAGGGTTAGTGGAGTACTAAACTTAGCTTTTCCCATCATTCACAATTGCCTGTCAATAGTTCTCACAAACTAGAGATACAGTATTCCACATAAGTGAGTCCACCCCTCACATTATATACAGTATCTCCCATAAGTGACTCCACCCCTCACATTATATATACAGTATATCCCATAAGTGAGTCCACCCCTCACATTATATACAGTATCTCCCATAAGTGACTCCACCCCTCACATTATATATACAGTATATCCCATAAGCGAGTCCACCCCTCACATTATATACAGTATACCCCATAAGTGAGTCCACCCCTCACATTATATACAGTATCTCCCATAAGTGAGTCCACCCCTCACATTATATATACAGTATCTCCCATAAGCGAGTCCACCCCTCACATTATATACAGTATCTCCCATAAGTGAGTCCACCCCTCACATTATATATACAGTATCTCCCATAAGTGACTCCACCCCTCACATTATATATACAGTATATCCCATAAGTGAGTCCACCCCTCACATTATATACAGTATCTCCCATAAGTGACTCCACCCCTCACATTATATATACAGTATATCCCATAAGCGAGTCCACCCCTCACATTATATACAGTATACCCCATAAGTGAGTCCACCCCTCACATTATATACAGTATCTCCCATAAGTGAGTCCACCCCTCACATTATATATACAGTATCTCCCATAAGCGAGTCCACCCCTCACATTATATACAGTATATCCCATAAGTGAGTCCACCCCTCACATTATATATACAGTATCTCCCATAAGTGAGTCCACCCCTCACATTATATATACAGTATATCCCATAAGTGACTCCACCCCTCACATTATATATACAGTATATCCCATAAGTGAGTCCACCCCTCACATTATATACAGTATCTCCCATAAGTGAGTCCACCCCTCACATTATATATACAGTATCTCCCATAAGTGAGTCCACCCCTCACATTAAATATACAGTATCTCCCATAAGTGAGTCCACCCCTCACATTATATACAGTATATCCCATAAGTGACTCCACCCCTCACGTTATATACAGTATATCCCATAAGTAAGTCCACCCCTCACATTATATATACAGTATCTCCCATAAGTGAGTCCACCCCTCACATTAAATATACAGTATCTCCCATAAGTGACTCCACCCCTCACATTATATATACAGTATCTCCCATAAGTGAGTCCACCCCTCACATCATATATACAGTATACCCCATAAGTGTATCCCATAAGTGAGTCCACCCCTCACATTATAGATACAGTATCTCCCATAAGTAAGTCCACCCCTCAAATATATACAGTACAGACCTAAAGTTTGGACACACCTTCTCATTCAAAGAATTTTCTTTATTTTCAGGACTATGAAAATTGTAGATTCACACTGAAGGCATCAAAATTATGAATTAACACATGTGGAATTATAGACATAACAAAAAAGTGTGAAACAACTGAACCTGAAATGGTCTTCCAACAGTCTTGAAGGAGTTCCCAGAGATGCTTATCACTTGTTGGCCCTTTTGCCTTCATTGGGTTTAGGTCCGGTGACTGTGGAGGCCAGGTCATCTGGCGCAGCACCCATCACTCTCCTTCTTGGTCAAATAGCCCTTACACAGCCTGGAGGTGTGTTTGGGGTAATTGTCCCGTTGAAAAATAAATGATGGTCCAACTAAACACAAACCGGATGGAATAGCAGCCGCTGCAAGATGCTGTGGTAGCCATGCTGGTTCAGTATGCCTTCAATTTTGAATAAATCCCCAACAGTGTCACCAGCAAAGCCCCCCCCCCACACCATCACACCTCCCCCCCCCCCCCCACACACACATCACACCTCCTCCTCCATGCTTCACGGTGGGAACCAGGCATGTAGAGTCCACTGGTCTAATGTCCATTCCTTGTGTTCTTTAGCCCAAACAAGTCTCTTGTGCTTGTTGCCTGTCCTTAGCAGTGGTTTCCTGGCAGACATTCTACCATAAAGGCCTCACACAGTCTCCTCTGTTGTTCTAGAGATGTGTCTGCTCTAGAACTCTGTTTGGCATTGACCTGCTCTCTAATCTGAACTGCTGGTAACCTGCGATTTCTGAGATTACTGGTGACTCGGATGAATTTATCCTCCGCAGCAGAGGTGACTCTTGGTCTTCCTTTCCTGGGGCGGGCTGCATGTGAGCCAGTTTCTTTGTAGCTCTTGATGGTTTTTGTGACTGCACTTTTTTGTTATCTCTATAATTATAATTGTTATCTCTATAAATAATGTGTTAATTCATAGTTGTGATGCCTTCAGTATGAATCTACAATTTTCATAGTCATGAAAATAAAGAAAACTCTTTGAATGATAAGGTGTGTCCAAACTTATATATACACACATATACAGTATCTCCCACTATAAGTTAGTCAATCCCTTACATTTTTGTACATATTTTCTTTTATTTTTCATGTGACAGCACTGAAGAAATGCCCCTCTGCTCCAATGTAAAGTTGTGCACAGACTGTATAACCGTGTTTAATGTTGTGTTCCCTCAAAATAACACGCAGCTATTAATGTCTAAACCTTGGCAACAAAAGTGAGGAAATGTCCAAATTGGGCCCAATTAACTATCCCCCCCCCCCCCCCCCAGTGTCATGACTTGTTAGTATTACAAGGTCTCAGGTGTAATAGGACAAAAAATAGCAAACATGGGGTCTCTATCGAGCGCTGCTGTATCAGTAGTTACAGAAACACTTCAGTATGCCAACAGGTCCCCAGGACTGTTTTTCTTTATTCAAGGATGTATACAACAGGACAACGCAATCTCGCGCCTTCCTCAGGTCCACAATAAGTATGTTAAGGTATCCTGACCAAGCTTCCTGTGCAGTGGCATGTCAGATGCCACATGCCACTGCACAGGAAGCTCGGTCAGGACACCTTAAAGGGGGTACTCCGGAAACCTTTTTTTTTTTTTTTTAAATCAACTGGTGCCAGGAAGTTAAAACAGATTTGTAAATTACTTATATTAATTATCTTAATTCTTCCAGTACTTAGCTGCTGTATGCTCCAGAGGAAGTTGTGTAGTTTTTTTCAGACTGACCACAGTGCTCTCTGCTGACACCTGTCCGTGTTAGGAACTGTCCAGAGCAGGAGCAAATCCCCATAGCAAACCTCTCCTGCTCTGGACAGTTCCTAACATGGACAGAGGTGTCAGCAGAGAGCACTGTGGTCAGACTGGAAATAAATTCAAAAAGAAAAGAACTTCCTCTGTAGTATACTGAGTATACTGAAGTATTGGAAGTATTAATATTTTTATATAGAAGTAATTTACAAATCTGTTTATCTTTATGGCACCAGTTGATTAAAAATTTATTTTTTCCATTGGAGTACCCCTTTAACATATTTATTGTGGACCTGAGGAAGACGCAGGATTGTGCTGAAACGCGTTGTCCTGTTGTATACATCCTTGAATAATAAAAAACAGTCCTGATACAGCAGCGCTCAATAGAGACCCTATGTTTGCTATTTTATATCCTATTGTCCTATCTATATTTCGTACCCCTTTGGGATGCGGATAGGGGGTAACCAGCAGCAGGCCATATACACCCACCAATAACCTAAAGCCTACTATAGGTTGGTGCCTATCCTATTGCACAACTGCTGAAGGTTAGTACAACACTATAGGTGTGGTGGTGGGTTATTTCGTGTACTGAAAGATACTACACTAAGAAGCACCCCACATTTTTTCTGTCTTTGTTTCCCAAGGTCTCAGGTGTGAATGGAAAGCTGGTGTCTTAAATTTGATGTTATCACTCTCACACTCTCTAATGCTGGTCATTGTAAATTCAACATGGCACCTCATGGCAAAGCACTCTCTGAGGATCTGGAAAAAAAATTGTTCCTTGCTCTACATAAAGATGGCCTAGGCAATAAGAAGATTGCAGAGATCCTGAAACTGAGCTGCATCATGAAAGGCAAGACCATACAGTGGTTTCACAGGACAGGTTCCACTCAAAATAGGCTTACCATTAATCCAAGATAAACTTATTTGGTTCAGAAGTCAAGCATGTTGGCGGCATCCAGGTAAGGAGTACACAGTCAAGTGTGTCTTATCTATAGTCAAACATAATGTTGGGAGTGTCATGGTCTGGGCCTGCATGAGTGCTGCTGAGGCTGGGAGCTACAGTTCATTTAGGAAACCATAAATGACAACATGTACTGTGACATACTGACTAGAGCATGATCCCCTCCCTTCAGAGACTGGGCCGCAGGGCAGCATTCAACATGATAACAACCACAAACAACTCCAAGACCACCGCCGCCTTGCTAAAGAAGCTGAGGGTAAAGGTGATGGATTGGCCAAGAATGTCTCCAGACCTAAACCCTATTGAGCATCTCTGGGGCATCCTTTAACCCCTTCCCGCAAATGGACCAGGACCTGCGGCTAATACTGGACATTGCAGATCGGGCTGATGTCCGGTATTAACTCTTCAGATGCCGCAATCAAAGTTGATCGTGGCATCTAAAATGGGAGAAAACAGGTGAAATCGTGGCATCCCGTACAGCTGAGAGGACAGTGGGAGGGTGCTTACCTTAATTCCCGCCGTCCGCTCTTCGCTCCAAGCCAGAGATCCAGGCTTGAGCAATCGAGCACAGAATGTCACGTATGGGCTGGAAAGGAGTGCACACTAATCGCGCCCTCTCCTCTATCCTTGCCTACTTACATACCTGCCCTAAATGACAAGTCCCTAACCACGTAGACAGTCCCTTCCTGAATACTTGAGGGGCGTAATTGTCAAAATAATAAACTACAATGACACTGACTAGGTCCGGGAACAGTGGGATAACAGACAGACTAACAAAATACGACTACACACTCACACAATAGTTCAGAGTCAACTAACCGCGTCAAAGTACCAAGTCGCTAATACCAGAGAGAAGTCGAGATTAAAACCAAAAGTCAAAGATGCAGGGTTATACAGGATAAACAGGGAATACACGCTAGCTACTGGAGCAAAAAGACTCTTTCACAGGTGCTGAATGAGAGCCAACTGCCAGGTTAAATAGGCAACTCACAGGTGCTCTCATCAAGCGGTCAGCTTACCAGCTAGACAGCTAGGTGTAACCCGGCAACAAAACAAACGAGGAACCTGTAAGAACCTTTTAACCCTATAGGTTCTGACACAGATAACATTGATCAATTCAATGCTATGGCATAGCATTGTTCAGTGTATGCAATTTAAGTATTGCATGTAATAGTCCCCTAGGGGGAGAAAAAAATAAGTAAAAAAAAAGTTAATGTGATTTCACCCCCTTCAGTAAGAAAATTTTGAATCACTCCCCTTTTCCCATAAAAATAAAAATATGTTAACAAAAATTAAAATAAACGTATGTGGTATCACCGTGTGCGTAAATGTCCAAACTATGAAAATATTATGTTAATTAAACCGCACGACCAAAGGCGCAAGCGTAAAAAAAATTCCAAAAAGAACAATAGTGTGTATTTTTGGTCACTTCATATACTAGAAAAAATTTTTATAAAAGTGATCAAAAGGTGCCATCAAAATAAAAATGGACCAGATAAAAATTTCAGATCATGGCGCAAAAAATTAGCCCTCATACATCCCTATATACGGAAAAATAAAAAAGTTATAGGGGTCAGAGGTGGACAATTTTAATCATACTAATTTTGGTGCATGTAGTTATATTTTTTTTAAGTATTAAAATAAAATAAAACCTATATAAATTAGGTATCCTTGTACCCATATGGACCGACAGAATAAAGATAAGGTGTACTGAAAAGTGCACTGTGTAGAACTGGAAGCCCCCAAAATTTACAAAATGGCGTGTTTTTTCAAAATTTTGCCCCATAAATATTTTTTTCTGGTTTTGCCGTAGGTTTTGCAGGAAATGATTAATGGTATTACAAAGTAAAATTGGTGGCGCAAAAAAACAAGCCCCATATGAGTCTGTAGGTGGAAAATTTTAAGTGTTTTGTTTTTTCCTCCTTACCTTCTAAAAATCATAAGTGCAAAAATGAAAAATGGCCCGAGAGGGAAGGGGTTAAACAGAAGGTGGGGAGCACAAGGTCTCTAACATTCATCTCTGTGATGTCATCATGGAGGAGGGAAGAGGACTCCAGGGACAACCTGTGAAGATCTGGTGAACTCCATGATCAAGAAGCTTAAGGCAGAGATGGAAAATAATGGCGGTTACACAAAATACTGACACTTTGAACATCCAGTCTCAGGAGAATACATGAGCCAATCCCACAGAATGTACATTTTCTGTCTAGCAGAATATTTAGTTGAAAGATTCTGTGTCACTATTACTGTCAAAAATACCAGAACCCTGATGGGATCGATCCCAGTATAAGTCTTTTTGAGATAGCTGTCCTTGCTCCTTCATATCTATACAGAAAATTTGCATAGCGTGCAATGAGAATAAATAAAGTAAAAAAAGAAATGCCCATACACCAAGCAAAAATGACAGCCAGAGTGCCCAGACTCTCTCTACAGATGATGTTAGGGATGAAAGAAGCATCGGGCATGTTAAACTTCAACGCCCCCATTGTTTTCAAGGCAGATAAACCGCTGCCAGAGATGTCTGGCATGCACTTATGCTGTTGAGGGCGTATGGCCACTTTTACACTTTAAGCTTGTGGTAAAGTATTTACAATCCTCTAAGTCTGTCTTTGCAGAAGTAATAGGATTTACTCACTGCATAATTATGTACAAGAGGATCATAGATACTGGACAACACCATCATTACTGACTGTATCTATTATCGGGTATTACATGTATAGTGTATACAATGAACAGCTTTAGAGAGAACATATATGTCCCTGGGTGAGTGGAGCTTACAATCTAGTGTCTCGTCAGTCATTTTGATCAAATTGTACAATGGTCATTTGTGGTAGTGGAATGTAACTTTAATGCTGTTTAATTGCTCTTTATGCATCTTGCCTCCATTGGTGTTAGTAGTGTTTCAGTGTGTCCCACTACTTTGAGTTTATGTGGATATAATTGTATGGTGTTTGGGATTGTTTACTGTCATCACCATAGTCTTATTTACTCTGCTCACTTACCCCCCAGCAGTGTCTCCCCTGAGGAATTCACAAGACATTGTGACAGGAACACGTTGAGTGGTCTGGGGGTACATGTATTTTATGAGCTTTCTTCTTTGGAAGGACTGGTGTATATATGCTTTATCTGTTCCTTCTAAGGCTATATTAACACGTCAGAATTTCTGCATGAATATATAGCCAATTCACTTCATTGAAATTCCTGCAGCAGAAATTCTGCTGTGTGAAAGGGACAGCGGAATCCCATTGAAGTGTATTGGCTGTAAATTCATGCAGAAATTTCATGCAGAATTCAGTGCAAAATTCTGCAATGTGAACCCGGCCGAAGGTGTACGACTGCAGTATAATTACCTCTGTTATGTACGTGGTTGGTCAATTGTTTTGGTCAGGACTTCATTAGAGGCATCACTTCCGTCGTTTTGACCTTTGTCTTACCTAAGCCTCACATTGTGAATTATGGCATTATATTTTATTGAGAACATTAAATGTTAAGTTATAAGAAATTTGAGTCCTTCCATTACTATTGTTGACTGCCTTGAAATCATATAATTTTATAGATTAGGTTATAGATTACCATATATATATATATATATATATATATATATATATATCAAGGAGGGAAGACAGCACTAGTCCCTGCTCTTATGCCCGTGACCATCCGGATAACCAGTCCAGATACAGAACATCCAAATGATATAGGTCACAGCAAAAAGTATAGGTATCCATCCACAGCTAAGACTGTGTTCACTGTGTTGGAGGCTACTTTAACATCAGATTTCATATTTGACAAAAAGAATAATGGAACCCAATAGACCCCATTGGGGACCTGAGGTCATTGGGGTCCTCAGGTATATCTTCACATCCTGGTCCATTCACCCCCCTTTTCAGTAACCCAGCTCTTCTTTCAAACATTGAACTACTAGCTTTAAAGGGTCATGAGTCAGCCTCTCGACTCAGGCTTCGTGATGTCACCTTGGTTAAGGCTTTGTTTCCCCTGGCATTCTTCACCTCGGCACCACCCGGAGGTTGGTTCACATATGAAAAGCTTCGGCAGTACTACTCTTCTTTACTCCCTAAGGAACAGCTCCATAGGCAACTTACTCCCTTCAAACAAATGTGTGTCCTCTCCTCACCCCATTATCATACGATTTCTTTGATTTACGGAGTGCTGCATAGTTCAATTGAAAGCCTAGTCAAGCCCCCATACTTACTCAAGTGGGAATCTGATCTGGTGTGTGAGTTCCCCACCGATGATGTTTCTCGTATGTTTCTTTTGACTCATAAGGCAAATTCTGTCAAGGTGGTACCGATGCCTGGAACGTGTACATGATATGTTTGCGACGTCCCAGGTGACTTGCTGGCACTGTGATTGGGAGGAAGTCACGTACATGCATTCATGGTGGGACTGTCCTATTCTCTTGCCCTTTTGGGAGTCCGTGTTTGAACTTTATAATAAGGTCTCCTCTGACTCTATCTCGCCCCCACTTCGAAAATTGCTCTTCATTCTCTTGTCCCGGGTTAACTCTCACAGGCTAAAAGGGGACTCTTGAGACATTTCCTGGGGATCGCGAGTACTGTGATCCTTCGACACTAGAAATCCTCGGTGACACCATCCAGGGGAGAGTTTGTGGAGACCTTAAACAGGGTACGTAGAAGGGTAGAGTTGGTGGCTTCTGACATGGATAAGATGGCTCTTTTATTAGTATCTGGTTATCCTGGGAGTCCCCTGAGTTTCTCTCCTTGGTGGGTTGACCCCCATGGTTGAGTTTAGTTATGTAGAAATGCTCCCCTTCCCTGGATTGCCCTCCCTCTTCCCTCTTCGTTTCTTCTTTCGCTTTACGTTTCTCTTGCTTTTTCTTTCTTTCCTTCGTATTTTGTCTTCTCTGGCCCATGTCTTGGGGCTCTGTGCCCTGCTACATGTGATTGGTCACACACCAGTTTATTTCCTCAAAGGAGTCCGCACTTCTGCCTAGTGTTCCCTGCCATTGCCTTTTACCTGTGGTTGTAGGGTGCAGTGCAATTTCCTTTGGTGAACTGGTACTGACAGAATCTCTGCCTTGCTCATTTTGGTGTTATTATTGGTGCGGTCCTGAGTGATCATTTTTTATATTATATGTTTTTCATGTGTGACCTATTGGTTTATAGATCTCATTGTTTATTTTATTACTTTTTGCTAGACATTTAATAAACACAGATTTGCCATAAAAATCAGTGGTGTCTGGCAGGCACCATTAGTGTTTGTCATACATACACTGGTTACCTAGACATGACACCACTTCACTTGTCCACCACTTTACATAATGATTCAGCACGTGCATCCGGACAATAACTACTTCTGGGAAAATTTTTCCAAATATCTGGGCCCTCTATTTAACCTGTAGTGTCACCTACGGGTAGACCTGCCTCAGCCTGCGGAAGACGTACAGGCATATGTACCTGTGCTCATATATGGTCATGGTATGCTGTGATGACATCACTAAAATATAGATGAGTCACACTTCGAGGAGGCGGACGCCCTACAAAGACTTTGTTGTCAACCTAATAATTGGGAAGTTTTAGCCTTGTAATTACTGACAAGAGTGGGGGGAAAAATGAGAGACTAATGACTGGAATCTATATACATAACCAGAGACTTGTGAGGCCTCTATGTTTTTATGTGTATTGCTATTCCCAGAGGCAAGGCGTAAAAAAAGAAATAGATGTTACAGACATTGTCCAGATCGATATTTAAGGGCTGGGAGAAAGAATCCAGCCAATTACGGAGATCACGTGGCTCGGATGAAGGTCCGATGGTGCGAAATCTGAACTCTGTAGAAACTTGTTGACTACAGACAAACAGGACTGAGGGGGTTAAACAGCCAAGGTAAATTACACATAGTTTGTTGTAAGGCCTCAGGGAACATCCTCTGTAACTACAGTGTTATACAGTCATGGCCGTAAATGTTGGCACCCTCGAAATTTTTTAAAGAAAATTTCTCACAGAAAAGGATTATATTGGCACCCTTTCAAAATTGGGGAAAAATAAGATTGTTTCAAGCATGTGATGCTCCTTTAAACTCACCTGGGGCAAGTAACAGGTGTGTGATATTCAAACTGTCGTGCAGGCTCAGGGAGCATCAGTGTCAGCGCGAACTATCCGTCGACATTTAAATGAAATGAAACGCTATGGAGGAGACCCAGGAGGACCCCGCTATGGAGGAGACCCAGGAGGACCCCACTATGGAGGAGACCCAGGAGGACCCCACTATGGAGGAGACCCAGGAGGACCCCACTATGGAGGAGACCCAGGAGGACCCCACTGCTGACACAGAGACAGAAAAACTACATTTTGCCTAAATGAACTTGAATAAGCCAAAATCCTTCCGGGAAAACGTCTTGTGGACAGATGAGACCAAGATAGAGCTTTTTGGTAAAGCAAATCATTCTACGGTTTACTGAAAACGTAATGAGGCCTACAAAGAAAAGAACACAGTACCTACAGTGAAATATGGTGGAGGTCAATGATGTTTTGGGTTGTTTTGCTGCCTCTGGCACTGGGGGCCTTGAATGTGTACAAGACATCATGAAATCTGAGGATTACCAATGGATTTTGGGTCGCACTGTACAGCCCAGTGTCAGAAAGCTGGGTTTGTGTCTGAGATCTTGGATCTTCCAGCAGGACAATGACCCCAAACATACGTCAAAAAGCCCCAGAAATGGATGACAACAAAGCGCTGGAGAGTTCTGAAGTGGCAGCAATGAGTCCAGATCTAAATCCCATTGATCACCTGTGGAGAGATCTTATAATTACTGTTGAGAAAAGGCGCCTTCCGATAAGAGAGACATGGAGCAGTTTGCAAAGGAAGAGTGGTCCAACATTCCGGCTGAGAGGTGTAAGAAGCTTATTGATGCTTATAGGAAGAGTGGTCCAACATACCGGCTGAGAGGTGTAAGAAGCTTATTGATGGTTATAGGAAGCGACTGATTTCAGTAATTTTTTTCCAAAGGGTGTGCAACCAAATTTTAGGTTAAGGGTGCCAATAATTTTGTCCAGCACATTTTTGGAGTTTCGTGACATTATGTCCAATTTGCTTTTTTTCATCTCTTTTTTGGTTTAGTTCCAATACACACAAAGGGAATAAACATGTGTATAGCAAAACATGTGTTACTGCAATCCTTTTTTGTGAGAAATACTTCATTTTCTTGAAAAATTTCAGGGGTGCCAACATTTACGGCCATGACTGTATGTTAGGGATCGACCGATTATGGGCCGATATTCACGATTTTCTAAGTTATCGGTATTGGCAATTACCTTGCCGATAATGCAGGCGCTTAAATCAATGAACTGCATCGGCTTTTCGGGGCCAGAGACCGCCGCCACCCGCTTCTCTCCCCCTGCCTGTCCTGAGTCCAACCACCGCTGCTGCCCGATTGCCTCCCCATGCCTATCCTCTGGCCAGAGACCGCCGCTGCCCCATTGCCTCTCCCATCCCCGATTTTATAATTACCTGTTCCCAGGGTCAGCGCTACTTCTGGCTCTGGCAGCGTCCTGCGCTGTTGCTGTGTCCTGCACAATGACGAGTGACGTCCTCAATGCGACGTTCACAGTCAGTGGCCCGGCGCAGAGTGACAGCTCAGGACGCCGCCGGAGCTAGAAGTAGCGCGGACCCTGGGAACAGGTAATTATAAAACCGGGGAAGGGGAAGGCAATGGGGCAGTGGCAGTCTCTGGCCAGAGGATAGGCAGGGGGAGGCAATCGGGCAGCGGCCGATACTACCATACTACCTTAAAGTTCAATTTATTGACTCCTTCAAGAGTCCATATACCACTGAGTCTCTTTAATGCTGCATCGAAGGGATCTCTCTGGCCAACCATGACCCTGATGAAGTACAAGAACCCCCTAAACTGCTCTAGAGGACTCCTACCTTTGGAGGAGACTCTGGTTTGACTAGTATCAGAATGTTCTTCCTTTTGGAGGAGATTGTTATATTTAATAATCATAAATTCAAGCTACAGAGGGCACCAGATGAAACGAAAGAAAGTAACCATTGAGTAAAATCATCCATCCATCAGTGTTTCCCAACCAGGGTGACTCCAGCTGTTGCAAAACTACAATTCCCATCATGCATTTGGCTGTCCGGACATGCTAGGAACTGTATTTAATAGGAGTAAAAGAATGTGTCTGCACTCACCATCTAGTTGCAGTAAAAGTCTAGGAACCGGAAGATGCGTCTGTGACGCAAAACGTTGCTGTTGTCCCAGTGATCCGCCCCTGCTCCGGCTGCCTTCCCTCCCTGCACCGGGTGAAGTCAGCTTTTTGTATGGACATACCACATGAAAGTCTGACTTTTACTGCAATTAGATGGTGAGTGCAGACACATTCTTTTTCTCCTTTTGGATATTTTGTGGAATTGCTATGTTCTGCTAGTATCTGGCACCCCATTTTTCCTTTGTTGGGATCTCTCTTACTGTGCTAAACAAGGCTGCAACTATTAGTGGTGCATTGCCCATCCCCCCACCTCTAGACTATTTTGGATGCTAGGATCTGTAGTTTGGCAACAGCCGGAGGCCCCCTGATTGAAAAATAAAACACTGCATTAAATTCTATTAGCAAAAAAGAAGTAATGAAAAGTGCTCACCTCCTCCGTGCACATGCAGTCAGTCCTCCTTCACTGTCTCCAGGATAGAAAAGTCCAGAGTAGTCACAGCACTGGTAAAAACATCCATTTATAAATGTTTTTACCAGTGCTGTGACTACTTTGAATTTTTCTATTAAACTCTATTACTTCCACTAGTTATTTAAGGGAATGTGTGATCAGAAAATTACCTATTGTTTTCAATCGAAAACTTATGGATATTTATTTATTTTTTTCCCCCATTTTACTACACTATATGTTAAAATAATCCTGAAAGCGTACCTCTCATATACTTAGAAATATTAAAAATAATAATTAGATGTTATTTTTATGTGTCTAGTCCCTACATTTCTGACAAAAACTTTCTATCTGTTGCTCACTTAGTTTGTCATCCTGTGTTCTGGAGGTAGCATGTCCTACTCTGTATGACTCATCTTCCTCCCTGAGTCTGCTGTGCTGTGTCTCTTCATCCAATCACTGAGGCTGCTCTGTAACCCCCTCCTCTCTGCTGCAGTCTGATAGGACAGGAGAGAGCACAGAGGAGTGCTAGTCCCATCCCGTGCTTCAGCTCAAAGATGATGCTGCAGCCAAATAGGATTATGTTCTGGATGGTATGAGGACCCCTAGATTTTTTTTTTCTTATATAAGCCATGCTTTCTATAAGGAAACACATTTTTCTAATGAAGTATATTACAAGGCTTAATGTTTTGCCAAGATGTACAACATATAAAAAGGATTTGAATCTGACAGCGCCCATTGAAATCTTGCAGTTGCCATTTTGGCCACTTGGCTTAAAACTAAGCGGAGATTTCAAGTTCTGTACAAATAATTTCCTATCCTTTACTCCTTATCAACATACAGTGAAAGGTGACATCAGTGTATAGATAACAGTGGTACACACAATAGCTGTTCCTCCAAGCTCAGCATCCCCTCTGCAAAGGTCACAGGGCACACCCAGACAACTTCTCTATTGATCTGAGTGAAACAGCTTCAGTCTATTGTTGCTGTAAAGCATAGATCTAAATTCTGTTGATGAAATCCCCCATAATAATGTACAAAAAAATGTAATAAATAAAAAATACAACCAGAAAATAAAAACATTTAATATAAATAATAAAAATTGGGTTATACTAATTCATTTAAACTCAAATTTCCAGACCTGAGAAAAAGTTGTGGTTTGTGATCCTAATCTTCAATAGAGTAGTGATTGTGTCCAGTATGTACAACTATCTCTTCATTAACACAGAAAAACTCAAATTTAAAATTTGACATGTCCTATAGCTGCAATATGGGGAACCTACTGAATATTAAAGGGGGTACTTCACTGGGCCAGCGTTCGGAGTACTCCACAGCTACAACACCCCCTCCCATAGAATTGCATATAGGTGGTGTGATGTCACGAGGGGGCGTGGCTATGATGTCACGACCCCCGCATACTCGTATGCTTTGAATCTCAATACTTTATGTGACTTTATTTATTTGGCAATGTCTCAGGCACATGTGACTCTTGGTAATTTCTTATTGGCACATTAGAGTGACCTATTACTGGTAGTTCTGTTCAGAAGATTTTGAATCATTTTTCTTTTTTACTGAGTAAATATACGAAATATGCACAATACACTAAAAAGTATTTTCCAAAAGTAGGATTAGTTGGTTTGTGGCTTATTGGCTGCCCCAATACCATATGGCAGGGGTTACAAAACTGGCAAACCATGATCCAAATCCAGGATGTGGACCCTGATATCTGGACCCTGCAAATCTAACATTGGTCAATGTTATTGTGTAACAGCGTCCTAAACTGAACATGATAAGTAAATATATTTTTTTGTCCGTTTTAAGATCTGAATTAATTTTAGGGGTCCGGTCTGGAATCTGATTAGGGACTGGTAAAGCATCTGATTAATGAACTGAAAAGTCTGGTCTTGAATCCATATTAATTTGAGGTCTCATCAGATGTCTGAATGAGTCTGAGGTCTGGACTGACAGTTCCACTAACAAATAGTTAATCTTATATACAATTCTATAAGGTTTGCAAAACATTAGCAAAACGACATCTTTACTATTGTTGTTTAGCTTAGCCCTTGAACTGGCTGCTGACTATAACTTATTCTTATCGAGTAACCCTGCCCTATGGCGTACACATTACTTCTGTGTTTTAAAGAATTAATCTCCCTTTGCTTGAGCAGCGGTTTATGTTTAAACTTTCCGGACGATCTTGTAGCCCAAGATCCGAGACACATGTGCAGGGCCGGCTCTTTCTATGTGGGTGCCACTCTGCCCACAGCAATAAAGTTAGCCCAGCATCTGAAGCATCCACCCATCCAGCAAAACCCTGCCATGTCGCAACCCCCCATCCCCCCCATAGTAAGGAGATTACATGAGGAGGAGGTTTGTTACAGTGTGTCACCCCAGTAGTAAGGAGATTATATGAGGAGGAGGTTTGTTACAATGTGTCACCCCAATAGTAAGGAGATTACATGAGGAGGAGGTTTGTTACAGTGTGTCACCCCAGTAGTAAGGAGATTACATGAGGAGGAGGTTTGTTACAGTGTGTCACCCCAGTAGTAAGGAGATTACATGAGGAGGAGGTTTGTTACAGTGTGTCACCCCAGTAGTAAGGAGATTACATGAGGAGGAGGTTTGTTACAGTGTGTCACCCCAGTAGTAAGGAGATTACATGAGGAGGAGGTTTGTTACAGTGTGTCACCCCAGTAGTAAGGAGATTACATGAGGAGGAGGTTTGTTACAGTGTTTCACCCCAGTAGTAAGGAGATTACATGAGGAGGAGGTTTGTTACAGTGTGTCACCCCTGTAGTAAGGAGATAACATTAGGAGAGGGTTTGTTACACTGTGTCACCCCAGTAGTAAGGAGATTATATGAGAAGGAGGTTGGTTACAGTGTGTCACTTCAGTAGTAAAGATATTACATGAGGAGGTTTGTTACAGTGTGTCACCCCAGTAGAACGGTGTCAAAGGGCAGAGCCAATGGGCGAGGTCAGGGGGCGGCAAAATTAGCTTTCACCTAGGGTGACAAAAATCCTTGCACCAGGCCTGCTCATGTAACCAGACTGATTCCTGAAAGTCCACTCCTGGAGGTCCCATGCAAGTCTATGGGACCTCCGTCATCAGACTTACAGGAATTCGTCTGGTCACATGAGTCTCTGAGAAGTTTAAATGTATCCTGCTGCCTGAGCGAAGAGACGCGCCCACATTACTGAATGTATAGAGCGCCAGAAACAGCTCCATTCATAATGTAGTGGCCATGCTGGATTACTACAGCTCAGATCCCATTCACTGTAGTTGTGTTACAGTATATACCAGTGTGGTCTTTACACAGAGAACTGTGCCCTCTACTTCTGGCCCTGTTTCTCTGTGTATTCCAGAGGAGGAGAATGTAAAGCGATCATCAAAACAACATCCATCAAAATAAATCTTTACTAACCTACTGATTACTTTCTTATCACTACTTTGCGGGTTCCATACTGTATCACTTACTTATCCTCCAGTTAAGTGGTCGCCAAATTGCAGCCCACCAGATGTTGCAAAACTGCAGCTCCCAGCATGCCCAGACAGCCTTTGGCTGTCTGGGCATGCTGGGAGTTGTAGTTTTGCAACATCTGGAGGGGCGCAGTTTGGAGACCACTGCCCCAGTTGGAATCACCAGAAAAGGAAAATCTTCTTGTAATGTGATATAAAAAAATATAAAAGTTATCAATGCGTTTCCCACCTGTCTCTTGGCTCAACCGATCTCCATGATTTAAGATCTCCCCCGGAGCTTACGTACTTTCGAAAAATGTAATTCGGTCTCCATCCCAGGAAGGACATACAAACAGCAGATCCAAACTTGTCAGCCATTGCCCTGTTAAAATAAAATGAGATCTCTATGTCATCAATGTGTACAATGTTTTACAATGCACGAATCCAAAAGCAAACACAGAAACTAATTATGATGCTATGGGGGATGTTAACAAGAGCCAACATTAACCTATTCATACAAAAAAAAATGCTTTTGGCCTTTTATTGCCTTTTACGTTTCCTCTGTACAGTTAAGTGGTGAAATGCCTTCGAAACACAGGAAATTATTATTTGCATCTGCAGATATACAGTAAATAAAACATTTCTATTTAACATTCCAAGAATCCTTTTCGTGTCCTTTTTTTTTTTTGTATTTTTTTTTTTTGTAATGAAAAGAAATACCACAAAACAAAAATATACTCCGGAAAACCAGCACCGCAGCTGTACATAAAGGGCTTGAATCCGGGCTGACTCTGAGACGAAGCTCCTGACTCCTAACTAAAAACAGATTTTAAGCATGAATAGCCCCAAAATAATTGAAATCTTAGGAAAACTACACACCTGTGTTTGCACATCCCTCCCCTGTAAAGTCTTGTCTTATGGCCGACTCGTACTTGTTAGTTTCTATCAAAAGATATTTGTGTCGTCGCTGTTAAAGTGCACCTGTTCACCGGATGCAGCTTTTTATTGTATTTTTTTTTTTTACATACAATTAGATTCTCCACGATCCCTATAAATGTATTGGCAATTACACATTATTGCTACACGGCGGGGCTTGGATTCGCATCGTGGGACGCGCCCGTCACTCACCTCTGCCTTCGCGTCTCAGCTCTGGCACGCGTGCCCCCGCCTCCAAGGGCGCGCACGCCGGAGCTCTGAAATTTAAAGGTCCAGTACGCCCATAATCATGGATTTCACCTGTCCCATTGTTATAAATTTCTGCTCCTCCCACATACATCTGCCGGATCTTTGCTTGCCCCAGTGCCTTAGTGAAAGTGTTATACTATGTTTCCTTGCCATGTACCAGACGCTGTATTCCGTGACCTGACCGTGTACCTTGCTGCCTGCCTACTGACCTTCTGCTATGTTCCTGTTTACGCTCCTGTCCTGACCTCCTGCTACCCAGACTACGTCCTGTCTCTTCCTTTCTGTACCTTGCATCTCCTCAGCCGCCTATGTGGTCAAGTTGTGCCTGGGGTAGCGACCTGGGTGCTGCCTGCCGCAGCAAGACCATCCTGCTTTGCGGCGGGCTTTGGTGAAAACCAGTGGCACCTTAGACTCTGCTCCCTGGCATGGCCCGCGTCATCTGCAACACAGGTCCAGCGGATCTACGATCTCTCATGTTCCTGACTACTGTGGTCGAGCGGATCTACTTCCTCCCGAGTGCCAGTCTAACAATTATCAAGAACACAGCCTAGCTATATGTTGTATAAAGCCTGTTGCTTTAGTATTATAATTATACTATAGTGCTCACATATTCTGAAGCACTGTACAGAGCTTGTCATCACTCAAATTGGTCCCTGGTTTACCTATATGTTTTTGGAGTGTGGGAGGAAAACCATGCCAACACTGAAGAACATACAAACTCCATGTAGAAGTTGTCCTTGGTGGGATTTGAACCTAGGACCCTGACACTGCAAAGACAACAGTGCTAACCACTAAGCCACAGTACTGAAACCTAAGCAGAAGTACAAGCACCCAGCGGCTACTATCCATTTTACTAAGTTCCGATGAATAGTAAACACTCAGCAACTACTGAGAGAACAGGTCGCGATGATAATGTCTCAGCCCTGGTCTGGAGATGGGTTCTCTGCTGATTCAGTGAAGAACAAGACCGGGCACCTTGAAGGTTTGGAATCTGTTTACAGTTTACTAAAAGAACTTAAGATGGTAATTCCGGTTGGGGAAAAAGCCCCTCAAGTCTAGGGGCACATCCATGATCATAAAATACAGGAGCTACAGAGATTAAGATGCCACATCTTTATTATTTGGTGGAAACAAATATATTTTTGGCCGCAGGATGTTGGCCTGTACGAGGGAAAAAAAATGCACCATTTTGATACACTAGTCAAAAACCTTATAATTTTATAATAGTATAGTGAAGCCACTACAAAAGACCACCCCTTGGAGAAGACCACCCGGTCATCTAGAACAGATTTCCAGTGACAAAGCCACCCCACCCTTTTCAACCAGAAGACAACTTTTCAATACAATTTTGGGTAGCCATCCCAAAGAGGTTTTATTGTTTTAGTACAGTTTTGTGTTCTAATTGGCGTTTGTAAATGAATGACACCATGACTATAGCGTGGTGTTCCCCAACCTGTGGCAGATCAACAACTCCCAGCATGCCCTGACAGCCAGGTTTTCAACAGGTTAGGGAGCACCTCTGAAGTACTCCTTTTAGTCGGGCATCTAGTCCGCACCTTAGTTTTAACAGGTAGAATATTTAAAAGATGTATTTTACCTGTTCACACCATGCTGCATATAACTGCATTCAAAACCCTGGCAATCTGCTGTAGAAAAAAAAAAAATGCAGCGTGTGTGTATATGACAGGGAAATGGTGGTAAAAAAATGACGCACCCTACGCTTTTATAATAAACCGGTCATAAACAATTAGGGAGTGTAGGTTCCCAGAGAACTGGACACAAAGCTAATAATCTGAATTTTCAATACTAGAAGGGAACAAATACAGAGACCGACTGAATGCCAATAACAGGTTAATTTTAAAAGCAAGATGAAAGGATGTTACATTTCCCTCTCAAACCCTTGTATACAGCTGTAAAGTAATTTACCTCCAATATAAAAATATTCGGAGCACAGCAGGTGGCACTGCTGCCTAAATGCCATCATCTTCATTCAGTGTCTTCTCTATCACACGTATGTCCTGTACACCTATTGCTTTCTACGTATTTATTCACATTTTTTTATTATTTATTCTACACTGAATCAATGGGAATGAACCAGAATGATGCTAATTCATATAAATGGCCTCTAGAATAGGACATGTATCAGAAGTGCCTGGATAAGATATTTGTGTTGAGAATTGTGTCCGCTGTGAAGGATCCAGATAACGTCATTGTAAGAGTTCACGACTCTTGGATGATTTTTTATTTATTTTTTGCCAGATTTGGTACCAATCTCACAGAAAAAAGAGCTGAGGCATGCCCCATTGAAGGGCACATTAGAAACATTGAGGGGAATTTATCTATAGTGTAGGTTTTTTTGTAGGGTTTTTTTGTAGGGTTTCTGTGTGTTTTGCCCCATATTTATTATTGTGGTGCAGGTTTCCGAGTGATTGTGGCGCATAAAATTTTGGGGCCACAGTGATAAAACCGCGTCATACACTGAACTACAGACTCTCAACAGGGACCCCTCTTGTGAGGGAACATGGAGACTTCGGAAAGCCTAGGAACGTCACAGAAATCTAAATGGTTTTAAAAAAAAATTGGAGCAAAATACATTTAGAACAACAAAAAAATTGTTAAAAAGATTTTTTAGAAAATCAAAAATGAAAAATGTTCAAAAAGGCTTTTAAAAAAAAAAAAATAATAATCTGATTGAAGTTTTCAAACAGAAAAACAACAATTTCTACCTCTTACATTACAATAAATTCCACCTCTTACATTGACTTGTTCAATAATTTACAGATTAAAAATTTCTAAAATGTACAGAGGACCTGAGGAAGCTGGGGGAGAGAGCCCAATGGCATAAGAACTGAATTGACCCTATTTATGAGTAGACCAGAGTAATAACTAAAATCAGTAATTAGAGCGCATTAAAGGGCCCAATGAACAGACTGTGTCCCCAAGGAACAGCAGAATGTCCTTCACATAAAACCATACTTAAACCCAACCAATGAAGGGGAGGACCAAGTTAGGGTGGCTAAGGGCTCAATGGCCAGGGCAAAAAGCAAAGGGGATAAAGGACACCCTTTCTGGTGAAATACAGTGGACAATCACCAGTTAACTCTCGCCCTTGTTACCAGATCCCAATAAAGGAGAAGAACAAAGGATGTAAAGTAAGGACCGAAACCCATACGCTCCATGAAAAGTTTTGGCAGTGTCAAACAAAAAGAAAGACCGCACCCCTATATCATCTGTAGGTTAATACTATGGATATTTTCCACCATGCATTTTCCTGGCATAAAGCCGGTTTGATGGACTAAAGACAGGAACATCTTCCCCAACCTATTAGCACAAAAAAGCTTTTTTAATGTAAAACATAAGCATTACATAAAAATTCTTGAAAAAATAATTTAAGTCATATAAATCATGACAAAACTAGAATAAACCATAAATAGTTTAAAGTTATCCATGAATTAAAAAAAAACAGAGATAATTTCTTTCAAAAAAATGCTCCCAGTCTGTCTCCAGGTTGGGTGTGGTATTAAAACTTGGCTCCATTCTCTTCAATGGAACGGAGCTGCAAAATCACACCCAACCTGGAGACAAACAGGGAGCGTTTTTTGAAAGAAATGAGCACTGTTTTTCTGTTCCTCGATAACCACTTTAAAAAAACAACAAAAAAATACAACAAAAAAATTCAGAACACACTACTATAAAATCAGACTTGTTAAGCTAAACATGTTTTGCTGGATTCTAATATCCCTAAAAACAAACAAACAGGTCAGGGGATTTTTTTTTTTTTTTGCGCAAAAACCTTTAGTTTAGTAAAGGGTGCCAATGTCCATAATATGCCCTTGTAGATAGCTGCACATGGTGGTAAATGAAGCAACTACAGTTCTTTATTATGGACCCATAGAGACTCACTGTATCATTTAATATATAACTTTATTAAAAAAAATTAAGCAACAATGTCACCTTGTACAGAAATGTACAGCTGGTTTGGTAAATATCCTCTTACTCTTCATCTTGATCCTTCCTACATTCATTTAACTATGGCCGGGTGCAGAAGACATTTCATGCCTGATGGATCATCAACCCGAAACCTAGTGGCATAAACAATTCTAATAAGCAGAATTAGGACTTGCCAAGAATCTGGATGGGAAGTATTTAGATTTTAATTTATTCTTAGAATTAGACAGAAGGCCAGTGACACTGAGGGCAGAAGCCCCGCTTATAAAACTGGAGGATGAGTCTGTAGTCATGGACTCTCTACATTAGAGACATACCGGCAAATCCAAAGACATGGACCAGTGGTCCCCAAACTGTTGCAAGTTACATCTCCCATCTTGCCCGGACAGCCAATGTCTCTCCGGGCACGCTGGGAGTTGTAGGTTTGCAAGATCTGGAGTCCACAGTTTGGAGACTAGACCAGTATAGTGCTACGTATTGATTTGACTCATGTATCTTACTAAATGAGTATCAAATAGACTATTATTTTCTGAGGTGTCCACTATATGGACTGTTGGCTACACAACTGAGCTGAGGGGAGGAACCTGGTATCTTGCAGCTTCATACGAGTATATAAGTACAATAGAAACAACTCTTGACTGCCTCCATGGTCTAAGTTTCCAGTAAGGGGTCTATAAGAAGTTAGCCGTATAGACCTCCTTGCTGGAAACTTAGACCATGGAGGCAGTCAAGAGTCATTTGTATTGTACTTATATACTCGTATGGAACATTCAGTACGGTGAATAGTTATACCTGGTTTGGTTCTCCATAGATCTTCAAGGCTCCAACAGATGTCATGTAGATACAGGGTGACTGCTCCCAATTCTTCTTGTGGGACATTAACACAATGCTGTGATACCTGCAAATCAAGGTGACAAAAAGAAGGTCAGCAACAAACTATACATTTTGTCAAAAATCTATCAAAATTGGCCAAGAAGCAAAATAAACAAATTCTAATTTATCCGATTCCCTACGATAGATTCTCCTCAGCCAATGATCACATCCGATTCACTTTCCTGTGGCTACCCAGAGGTCAGTAGTTTAGCACATGTGCAGGACTGCCGACACCTGCATTATTAGTATTCCTACGCTGCGGTCAGTGAGAATGGCGTGACCTCTAAAGTGCTTTACAAATATTACTGCTATTTCCCATGTATGTACACCACAGAAGACTGGAAGTTGTGGTCAGTACTGGATTCTCCAACTCTCAACCACCTGTCCAGCATCCAAAATCAACCAGAAGAGACAAGTGGAAAAATTGTCAATAGGGAACGAACATTCGCTAACCGAGGCCATGAGTCTGGTTAACTCTTTTGGTTCTACAAACCGTGTACAATACAGTTTACAATATACAAATAACTAGGAGCCGTGCTGAATTCTGTTATGCATACACAAATGAAGGCAATTTTAGCCACAAATGCCCCAAAAAATTATATATTTCGGGGTCTATAGCTTAATAGAACACTCCAGCAAAACTGATACACTGTGTTATGTCACGTACAGTGCCTGAAGGGGGGTTGATCCGGACACTAAGGGGGAATTTATTGTTGTGTTTGCACAATTATTTTGATATAATTTGAGTGGCCGTGTACCTTTTAAATTTTTATTTTTTGGGAGATACATCGGGACGACCGGTTCGTGTGTGATGACGCACTTCCTCTAGCCGACGCTCGGAGCGTCGGCTAGAGGAAGTGCATCATCACACACGAAAAGGTCGTCCCAATGCGTCTCCCGCTGTCTGTCTGACTCCCTGACCTGACGCTATATGTTCACAACTGAAGAATAAAGTACCCCACTGATTGGTGGGCGCCATCTTGTCTCTTCGTTTTCCTGCATTATTGTTACATTATAACCAGACCACATGTTGTCCTAACTACTGGGCTGTAATCTGAGCGGAAACAGAGTGATCAATTCCTCCTGCAGCAACCCCCACAGGAAAAATTAAGTATTATTCTGTTTGTACCTTAAAAGCAATCTGCTTGGATAGTTGAAGAGCTGCAGTTGGATAGTTGTTGGGGGTATAAAAGGAACTGTACCTTTCCCGGAAATGATGGTGGTTGCCACAGCCAAGTGTCAAGGAGGAGGTGCCAAGATTCTAGGTGACCCCTAGTGGGCGGTTTTCAAACGTAAAATACACACTGTTAATAAAAAAAAAATAATAATTAAACTATATTAGAGATATGTTGTAGTTCATAAGTACTACAACATATCAAAAATAAAAGTTGGTGACAGTGCCCATTTAAAGGTGTTGGTATAAACTCATTTTTGTATATGTATACTGTAAGGTGAACTGCTGCAGATATAGGGTGCATAATCCTCACAGCATATCCAACTTCATCTGAACTAACCCTTCTAGGGCATTTATAGATATAATAAGTAGAAGCTGGACACGGTGGTTGTTGATGTCCTATTTCCTCCAGTGCAGAGTAAGAGAAGGGTTTGTGGATATTAAGTTAACAGACAATTATCTCAGAGCCGGGGTTATCGGACTTGTGCAGATCAGTTGAAATGTGCGTAATTGCTCTGTCAAACAGCTGAAAAGCACTCGGCTTTTAGCTTATTGCCACTTTAAAATGAAATTCTTTCTGCAGAATGGTTATGCCTGATATTCAAGGCATCAAAGACAAGGCAGCAGGTCACCAGTGCCTCAGGCAAGACAGCTAACCTTTAAAGTGAAGAATGAGCGAGGGAAGGAGGGTGAGGGGCTGGTCTGATAAAGAGGAGAAAAATAGTTTTTTTTAATAACTCCTGTGGAACTATTATAAGGCAGGTATCACGTTTTATATACAAAAGATCGAAAGTTAGCTATATGGTCAACTGAAGTTTTTGGATTCTGAATAGAAAAAAAGTTTTCCAATCAAAGAAAAAAAAAAACAGAAAGAAAAAAAAAACATGCAAACTAAATTTTGCTAATATTTTGCTTTCATGTATAGACCCCAGACTTATTACAAGAAAGATCTTATTTTATATAGTTTGCGATATTTTAGTAATAATAGTGAAATGATGGAGGATTCAACAATTTGATATCCCTTTTCACTTGGGAAAGATTACCCATTGTGCTCATTGTCGCCCGGTGAAGGTTCTGCTCTTTATGTCAGGGATCAGAAGCAATTAGTAAGTAGTGACCAAAAACATTCACTTTCTAGGACAGTAATCAGTGACTGATTACAATTAACGCTGGTAAGTGGGTCAGCGGAATGTCTATGAAGAGACCTAGTGGTCTCTTGGCTTTATCAACCTTCGAGGTCAGAAGTTTTATGTCACCATTTCCCTCTTCTTGCCTCGTCCTCTGCCGCTTGTCTTTTTGCCCTCTACAGGAACGATTCCACCAAGATCATACCTTCTATGGTGTCTGAACTTCTTTCTACCTCTAAAAGGGCCATTACAGTGTTTATTCAGGGGTCATATATGTATACAGTGACCCCCCCCCCGACCTACGATGGCCCCGACATACGATCATTTCAGCATACGATCACTCTCAGAGTCCATCGCATGTTGAAGGCAGCACCACCATGCTTTTGTATGTCGGGGCCATCGCATAAACGGCTATCCGGCAGCGCAGACTGCTTCAGCTGCCACCGGATAGCCATTTAAGGTGCCCCGTGTGGTCCGCTGACAATCACTTACCTGTCCTCAGGACTTCGGCGTGTCCTCTTCGGGATCCCCTGCATCATCAGCGCTCTCCATCGTCGTCATCACGTCGCTGCGCACGCCGTCCCATCATCCAATAGAAGCGGCGTGCGTAGCGACGTGATGGCGGCGACGGAGAGCGAGGATGCCGGGGAAGCAGAGGCCTTGCCGGAGCGTCGGGGACACCTCGGGGACGCTGCAACAGTGATGGAAGGCGACATCCAGGGCAGCTATGACGAGCAGTGACGGTCCGGAGCGGCGGGGACATGTGAGTATAACCTCCAATACCAGTGGTCTTCAACCTGCGGACCTCCAGATGTTGCAAAACTACAACTCCCAGCATGCCCGGACAGCCGTTGGCTGTCCGGGCATGCTGGGTGTTGTAGTTTTGCAACATCTGGAGGTCTGCAGGTTGTAGACCACTGTCCTATACTTTACATTGCACGGATCCCTCAACATACGATGGTTTCAACAAACGATGGTCCATTTGGAACGGATTACCATCGTATGTTGAGGGACCACTGTAATATAATACAGACATATTCCTGAGTATTGTCTATTTAATATAGTGTACTTTCTACGGAATGGTGTAGGCTACCATAGGTTGAAACCCACCCAATAGGGCACAAGAATCATATTTAGGAGCCTAGAAAATTGGCCTAGTAAGATGGGCAGCGACAGAGTGACCTATGTAGACTTTAACTAGTAACTATTATTCCCTTTAAGATATACGGGTATGATACTGGTCTCTCTCTACTGCCTTCTTTTGTGAGGGGGAAAAAAATAAAAAACCTGCTTTTTTATGGGGACATTGGAAACACTGACCACTGACCCCCATCTATAGCTAGCAATAATCCACACATATACGCTGGATCATATAAATCCATGACAAATCTGTTCAAAGAACTGCATAAACCTTACAGCCAGAGTGGAGTGAATATACAGTACAAATCTCCAAAACCAAATCTTAAAGGGGTACTGCGGTGATAACCTTTTTTTCTTTTAAATCAACTGGTGGCAGAAAGTTAAACATATTTGTAAATTACTTCTATTAAAAAATCTTAATCCTTCCTGTACTTATTAGCTGCTGAATACTACAGAGGATCAAGACTACAGTTTTCTCTGCTGACGTTATTATAATAACACTTTATTTATTGTTGTCCTTAGTGGGATTTGAACCCAAGTCCCCAGCACTGCAAGGCAGCAGTGCTAACCACTGAGCCACCATGCTGCCCTTAGCATACATCTGCTATGCATGGTTGCTAAAATGGACAGAGATGTCAGCAGAGAGCACTGTGTTCGTGATGTCATCAGTGTTCCAAAAAGAAAGGAATTTCCTCTGTAGCATTCAACAGCTAATAAGTACTGGAAGGATTAAGATTTTTTTAATAGAAGTAATTTACAAATATGTTTAACTTTCTGCCACCAGTTGATTTAAAAGAAAAATGGTTTTCACCAGAGTACCCCTTTAAGGCATTACTGTTATTTAAACTTTTTAAATATCATCCTGAAATGTCAAAAATTTTGATTAGGCCGGAGACCTGCTGTGATCATAACCAAATGCAGTGCGCTTCACTCCCTGGACAGCTGCCAGACCCGACTGATGCGCTCCATTATAATCTATGGTGCGTATCAGTTTGATCTGAGGGTGGCCGGAGAGTGCACTTGACCCGGTTAGAATTCACAATTGCAGAAAGTCTTAGGACTGAGACCTGGTGCAATATAAATTTTTGACATGTGAAAAACACTTTAACGGCAGTCCTTTCGCTTTGTCAATAAAAAGTTCTGCTTTCCAAGTGATCAGGTTTGCTGGAAAAGTCTGATATGACTTTTTACAGGAAATCAGAGCACTTGGAAAGTAGAACAACTATTTCTAGACAGAATACGGTAATTCATCTACCAATGCTTCAGAGTTGACAATTTGTACTGTATATTCCCTCACCAGCACTTACATCTAAGGTTACATTCAGACCACATTTTGTTCCTTCTGTTGGACTTTATGTGGTCGACCACAGTTTGAAAGTCCCCCAAAGGCACCATATATGTTTAGAAAATGGACCGTACATAGTCATGCTCAGCCCATTCAAGTCTATGGGGCCCATCAGCAACATGTTGGGCTTTAACCAGTCTTCCCTTTTTGACAAGATACCAAAGTGTAGCCCTAACACAAAATGGGACTAAATGAAGCCTTACTGTACAGTGATCCCTCAACTTACAATGGTCTCAACATACAATAGTTTCAACATACAGTGGTCTTTTCTGGACCATTGTAACTTGAAACCAGACTCAACATACAATATACAGACAGTCCAGATCTGTGAAACGTGTCACAACTGGAGGAACTGACCAATCAGAATGGGCATTCACTGGTAAATCACCTCTATTACTGAAGTGCATGCACTGACTGGCTGTCTGGTAGCGCCCCCTACCGTACAGGGAGGAACTACAAGTTTTGTACTACTCCTTACCTGTGCCAGGGTTAGCTGCTCCTTTTGGACACCAAGTAAGGGTGGCTCCATTTTGGACACTTGGTGTACTGTATAGGACCCTGAAGAAGCTCCTGTCCTCTACATAAACCATTGTTTCCCAACCAGGGTGCCTCCAGCTGTTGCAAAACTACAACTCCCAGCATGCCCGGACAGCCGTTGGCTGTCCGGGCATGCTGGGAGTTGTAGTTTTGCAACAGCTGGAGGCACCCTGGTTGGGAAACTCTGACATAGACAATGATTACAGCTCCCAGCAGATCTTTATTACTTTTATATGTAAGGATTTGCTTTATCTATATTAGTTATCTACTTATTTTTCTTTAATCCTCACTTTTCCTATTTTTGGATAACATTTTGGTGGCTTCAGAACCAATTACCAGGTTTCCATAGAGTTATGGTCTCAACATACAATGGTCTCAACATACAAATGGTCGTCCTGAAACCAATTAATATTTTAACTTGAGGGACCACTGTAATTTAATTACATGATTGTCATATTTAGTTGCAATTAGGAAAAGGACAAATAAACTGGTGGTAAAGGAGTAGTCCAGTGGTGAACAACGTATCCCCTATCCTAAGGATAGGGGATAAGTTTGACATCCCGGGGGGTCCGACCGCTGGGGCCCCCTGCGATCTCCTGTACGGAGCCCCGACAGCCCGCAGGAAGGGGGCGTGTTGACCTCCACACGAAGCGGCGACCAACACGCCCCCTCAATACAACCCTATGGCAGAGCCGAAGCACTGCCTTCGGCAATCTCCGGCTCTGCCATAGAGATGTATTGAGGGGGCGTGTCGGCCGCCGCTTCGTGCGGAGGTCGACACCCGCTATCTGGCCGGAGAGCCGGGGCCCCGTACAGAGAGATCGCAGGGGGCCCCAGCGGTCGGACCCCCCGCGATCTCAAACTTATCCCCTATCCTTAGGATAGGGGATACGTTTTTCACCACTGGACTACCCCTTTAAGTGTCTCGGGAATCATCATTTGTCAGTAAAGCTAAGTTCACAACTTTGATGCATTTGCTTTTTAGGCCACAACTAGAATTGGATGAGCACAAGTCCTTCATTATGCCGGACCGTCCTTTAGGTTCTATAGAATACATTAAAATAAACACCATGCTGTGCAGAGTATAGACTGTATATGAATAAACATGCAAAACAATGAAGTACGAAGAAAAGAGATTAAAAAAAGGTTTCTCTAAAGCATATTTCTTAAAAGATTCCACAATATGGTTCATTGTAATTTCATAATTCTCTAATAAATACTAAATAGCGTTGGAGGTTTCATTTTATTAAAGATTTTTTTTTATTTTTATATTAAACCAAGAACAGGTAATGGGATGGGAATTGTAAAGTGAAGCAAAGCAATAAATACTAAAAGGAGAAAGGAACCTGAAGAATTCTATTATCTGTAGTGACAATTCCTCATCAAAGCGAGTGGGAGGTCTGTACATTATTTACATACACACATTAGGATCATTAGAGTGACAATGCTAAAAGGGGCTAAACAAAACCCTGCAAATGTCATGCAGAATTCCTAGACCAAACATTTGCCGTGACAAACAAAACACCACCGTCCACTCGTGAATGTAAACTAATAAAAGACAGGAGCCGCTGCAGCTCTTCTTGTATTCGCTTTAATAAGGAATTCGTTGGACAGGAAGGGTTTAGGTTAGGACTTTGCTGAGGAGACGCTGTCACAGTGCCGCATCACATGCTGTTTCCAAACGAATGCAACTTAGGCTCAGGTTCAGACTACGGAATTTCCGCCGGAATTTTCGCTTTGAAATTTCCGGCAGAAATTCCGCTTACTATAACGCGTAGTGTAGTGAATGGTTTTCCATTCACAAATTCACACTTCGGAATTTGTGAAGCGGAAAATCCGGATGAAAAATCCACTAGAAAATTTCCGCCTGAAGAAAGGGGTTGCTCTTTCTTCAGGCGGAAATCCTAGCGGAACACATAGCAGTCTATAGGAGACTGCAGTGTCCGCGCGGTCCTAGCGCCAACTAATTCAGTCGGCGCAGGCGGAAGTCGGAATCTCCGGCCGGAAATTTTCTGCCCGGAGATTCCGTAGTCTGAACCTAGCCTTAATGGTCAGATAAGGGATGGTTGATGGCTGCCACTGACTATGACCACTAACATTTGCAGTTACAAGTGACAAAAGTTGCAAAAAAAAAAAAAAAATTGCACTTGTGAAAAAGTTGGACTAAATTTATCTATCAATCTAATAACAAGATATTTGGAGAAGCAGATGCCAGACAACCCTGGCACCATTTATCCAGGGTGAATAACAATAAGATTGGACACGAACCAGATATATAGGAGCATTAAAGGGGTTATCCAGGAAAAAACTTTTTTCTATATATATATCAACTGGCTCCAGAAAGTTAAACAGATTTGTAAATTACTTCTATTAAAAAAATCTTAATCCTTTTAGTACTTATGAGCTTCTGAAGTTAAGGTTGTTCTTTTCTGTCTAAGTTCTCTCTGATGACACGTGTCTCGGGAAACGCCCAGTTTAGAAGAGGTTTGCTATGGGGATTTGCTTCTAAACTGGGCGTTTCCCGAGACACGTGTCATTAGAGATTACTTAGACAGAAAAGAACAACCTTAACTTCAGAAGCTCATAAGTACTGAAAGGATTAAGATTTTTGAATAGAAGTAATTTACAAATCTGTTTAACTTTCTGAAGCCAGTTGATATATATATAAAAAAAAAGTTTTTTCCTGGATAACCCCTTTAAAGGATAGGGGATAAGATGTCTGATCGCGGGGGTCCCGCCACTGGGGATCCCTGCAATATAGCATGCGGCACCCACCTGTTTCTGCTCCGGAAGCACTGGAGGGTCTGGGTCCCGACCACTGGAACGTAAGTCTGTGATATCACGCCTACGCCCCCGTGTGTGCGTGACGCCCCCTCCCATAGACTTGCATTGAGGGGACAGGGCGTGACGTCACACGGGGGCAGAGTTGTGACGTCACGGACTTCCGTTCCGGTGGTCGAAACAGGTAACAGGTGGGTGCCGCATGCTATATTGCGGGGGCCCCCAGAGGTGGGACCCCCGCGATCAGACATCTTATCCACTATCCCTTGGATAGGGGATAAGATGTCTAGGGGTAGAGTACCCCTTTAAAAAGAATATACAATCCCTAGGAATGTCTGCAACGATGTGATTAAGAAAGACGAACAGATTACTAAACTCATGGCAACAAGGGCAGGTTTAACATGTAGAAAACATATGCCAGTTTTTGTCTCGCCTCACAACTCTACATTTACAATGACAGTACTTTTTAAAAAGTTTCTTTTCTTTTCTACTTTTTTGCAAATCAAACATCACAACACAAATTAGTCCTGGGGGAAAACTAAGTTCAATCTCTTTTATACAATTTATTTAAGCCCTGTACAATTAAAAAGGCCCTTTCTGAAGGGAGCTACAAAAGCAGCATGAAGTCTTGTTGCCTTAGCCTGAGGCTCTGATCTGGTCCCTCCACCTGCACTCTCCGGGAAGTTGTGGCTTGGCAAACTTTCCAATGTTGAGTTTTTACTGGTTTATACTAAGCCCCCTCCCTCCCCTTACTATCCCCTTCACCATTTCCCCCTTTCTAAGCACTTACAGAGCTTTCAATAATTAAAGGCAAAAACCTTAATATATAGTTTACCGGGGATGCACTGACACGCAACTTGAAAACGACGGATCATTTCAACGTGAAGGGGAAAAATAAATACATTTATTTTTAAAAATATTTTTGTTCACTGATGAAGACTGAAGCGCAGATGAACACATCTGTCAATGGTAAATACAGTACTTGTCAAGTGTCTTTTGCCCTTTTTTTGTGTTTTTTTTTTTTTTTTTTTTTTTAAACCTTCAAAAGACTTTGGGAAGCTTTGATGTTTTAAAAGAAATTATTTTGCACAATACCCTCTCATCTACAGTCCAGTCTGTAGAATCTGTAAAATGATAAAAAAAAAAGAATAAAGTCGTCTGAATAGCTTTGAACCTGCAGTATATAGCAGGGAGTGGGAGGGGAGGTATGCTTGGTATTAGCATAACAACTCAGGTGCTTCCAGAGTCTTTTTTTTTTTTTTTTTGATCAATTAAGTGGAAAAAAGAAATACAATAAAGAATAAAAAAAAACAATTTACACAGGTTAGGGAGTGAAGCAGTTTAGTTATCCAGTGGCTCCATATCCAAACTCCACTGTGGCCCCCAGACTACATTATCCTCTCAACTATTCTACCTTCATTTAGGAGAAATGGATTTTTAAAGCCACGCTGCCAATAAATATAAACACTATTAAAAAAAAATTATAGAAAAAAAAAATACTCTTCCCATAAAAATTCATCCTAATATACATTTATACACAACTGTACAAAGAAATAGCTTATGTTTTTACAACTTTTTTTTTTTTTTTTTTGAAAATAATGACATTTTATTTTTTTCTTTTAATACGTCGTTATAAATATTTTGTCAAAATATATGATCATATTGTCAAAACAATTTTTGCACATAGAAGACATAAATAAGGTCAAGGTGAAAGTTAGTTTTTTTGTATTATTTTGTATTTTTTGAAGAAGTCTTTCTGATGACAAGCAGTCTGTTTTTTTTTTGTTTGTTGGGGGGGTTAACGGCACCCACACCCCTCTACCACCATCTCCTGATAGTTTTTAAGGACGACTTTGTCGTATTCGTCCAAATAGAGCATGGAAATGGCGCTCAGTTCTGTGGGAACACAGCACGCTTTGGGAATGCTTGAGTTAACTGAGTTAACCAGAGTCTGCACTATAGCGTGGTTGGTTGAGTTCAGGTGGTCAGCCAGGGGAAACGGGCAATCACCATGGCAGTAAAAAGCCTGATATCCAGGTGGTGCCACAATCCAATCATTCCAGCCAACGTCACTGAAATCCACGTACAGAGCATGTCTCCGACAATTTTTGTTTTTTTTCCGGGCTCTCTGCGGTTTAGGACTTCTTTTAGACCTCCTGGTCAGTGCATGTCCCCTGCCATCATGGCTAAATGTAATAAGAAGCGGCCTCATCTCTGACCAGTTGGCATTCTCTTGAGGCAATAACGATCGACTAATCCTGACATGCTTCCCCTGATAAGTTTTAGTCTGGTTGAGATGAATGACCTCAACAGCAAGCCCATGGTTAATTCCCTTGTCTTGGGTCCACCTCATAATTGCCGGGCTTACGTCAAAACTTTCCCACCGAGTCACATTATGATGGATTAGTCTGGTGTCCAGTAGCCTAGTGATCATCTGTCCGGCTGCCGTAAGAGGCTTCATAACTTCATATATATTTATTCTGTGAAAGCCTTCTTCCCATCCTGGGCCGTTCTCGATTTGTTCTCTGTAAAGTCTTAGCTCAGCTGAAGAAATCACCTCATTCTCAGGAATGCTGCTGAGATTGAAGTAAAAGCGGACGCTGGTGTTTTCTGCTGTGCCTGGTACGTTCTCCAAGTGTTCTAGCAAAACGGGAAAAAAAAATAGAAGAGGAGAGTGAATACTTGTAGGATACATGTTAAGACAACAGATCTACATGGACTCAAGAACCCCCCCTGCTTCAGCTCAAGCACTGGAGAAGGACACAGCCATAATTCTAGATGTTTAGCCTTTTGTGATGCACACAACGCAAGACCTTCTAGTTCCATGTTCAAAATCACTTGGCAGCTGAGATCACATACAAGTTTTTTTTTTCTCGTAACCTGAAGTGTATTGCTTGGGATATCCAGCGATTTTGAAAACATAGAGCATGCCTTGTTGATCATATTACAGAAAGGGGGGGAAAAGCAAATTCCAGCACAGTAATGATGCTGTGGATTAATAACTCAGATTTACTTTGGGAGAGAAACATCCGCTAGGAAACATTTGGGTCAGATTACAAGGCTTCATTGAACAAATCTTACAAACACACGGCTGTAGCGTTAAATACACTAAGTGTATTTTAAGTATTAAAACTAGTGGAAAAAACAGAGAGTTGCGCCTTTGCCTTTGATGAGTTGGGGGATACATAAAGTGGTTTATAAAATCCTCAAAAGGGCCCCGTGTCATAAACTCAACATAAATATGCATTCATTTATTTTTCTTGATCTTGCAGGGTCGGATCAATGTGCTATTTGTAGAACATGGGATTTAATGCTTAATCCCAACGTAAAAATTGATCCTAAATGCATATTGCAATATTTATTTTATATATATATATATATCTTGTAGTCATCCCACTACCTTCAGTTGGGGCTCAGGGCAGACAATGGAGATAGGGCTTATTCTGTATCATCCTAGAAAAGTCTGGTGCAACCTGTAGCACTCCAGTCATTGTGAAATTACAAGTCCCAAAGGAGAGAATGTGACTTGTAGTTCCTCAAGAGCTAAGAATGACAGCCTGCCTATCCACGATACATTTCTGTAAATCTATGTGGTGTCCTCTCCCTTTTACACGGCCATTTATATAATACCAATAAATGAACACTCAGCATTTCAGTTGCACCTAACACGTAATAAGCTTATCTGGCTTAGAAGAACATTATTGTATATACTTTGGATTTTCTAAAGAACATTTAATTCCTCTCTCTCAGAGACACAGGTGTTTTATTTTCTGTCCAGACTCCTTGGCATTACACTGGCCAACATGCAGAAAGAGCGTTTGCAGGTGTTTGGAATGAAATACAGATTTTTTCCTTATACTGCCACAGATATAATAGAGGCTGATATAGGTTTGGAACAGACTTCTGCATTGTAACTACCTGATCATTTCATGTACAAGTAGAAGATACAATTATAACAAAAGGAGTGACCAGGGGAGCCAGTTTGGGGATCACAAAATAGAACATTTTCTTAAAATAACAGGTTGAACTTGATTGAACCTTGGCCTTTTTACAGCCTTTTTTTCAATAACTATAGTCGAGGGTCTAATAAAAGCTTAAGGTGAATAACTAAACGCATGGAAACTTGGAGATGCTCCATTCACAAAGTTAAATTAACACTACTGTGCAAATGTATAATGGAAATTAAGGGGGGATGGGAAGCAATTCTAAACAAACAGGGGACAATAGAAGGTGTTACCAAGACGTTAAATGAGAATAGGTAACAACATGAGAATATTATTGGCAGAGACAGACTAGAGAGGCCATCTCAAAACGATATGGACTGAAGTATGGTGCATGGCTCGTGCAAAATTCTGCCATTTCACTGAATACATAAAGGTCAGTCTGGGGTAAAGTAGGCAGGACATGTGCAAATAAGAGGTAGTATGAGTATGGATACACAACACATGATCTTTAGGGGTCCAGCCTGATATATAATAGATACTGACACTCACCTTCATGGTGGAAGCTCCTCACGGTATTGGCACGGCTGGTAGGTCTCTCAGGATATTCCAGACTGATTTCCTGAAGCTCGTCCTCTTCCTCTGCTGACTGTAGTCGGTACAAGTCCCGCATATAAGCGGGCACCACCACGTCCTTACTGGGTTGGGGCCGCTTGCGGAGGCCAAACATCTGCAGCAGCGTTGCCTCAAAGTCTCGCAAGAGCTCATGGCTCTGAGTGGACCTCCTTCCACCCGCCTGGCCCTGAATCTCAGCCACTTTCTTCTTTCCGGTCTCAGGGATCAAACTAGCATGGCTAGTGCCTCCTAGCAGGACTTGGCATAATAAAATGACCATCAGCATTCGGTTACCAGGAATCATGGTGTCTCTGGGGTGCAGAACACAATACATACAAAATAAATAGGGAGGCTTGGAAAAGGAAACTTCTAAATCAAGTGGTAAAGACAAATAGAAGAGGAGCAGCAGCAGCCCCGCAGTACACAGTGTCCCGGGGCAGGAGGAGGGCTTCCTATCATGTCGTGGTCTAACTTGTTTACTGGCAAATAGCTCATTATCAGATAGCCACCATCCTGCTAATCTGTGTGCGTCTCTGGGACTATCAGCACAATTATCTCAAGCCTGGCTTCTGGCAGAACAAACAGCTAGCCCAGGCAATGCAATGCAATCTCACTGTCTCTGCATAGAAAGAGACCTGCAATCAACCAGTCATTACCAAAAAAAAAAGGGAAAAACAAATCTATACATAGCTACATACATACATACCAATCAAAAAGCCCACAGCATCAGAAGCCTTTGCTAGGGCATCCACAGATATCTGCCAGATGACAACAACATGCCTTGCACTCTCTAGCAATGCCAGTCTTCAACATAAGGATTTATCCCTGCTTGAGCACTGTACAAGTCCTGGAATTCCATGCCACTACAAGAGACTGAATTCTTTCTGTCAATGCAACCCCTTCTTATCTCAACCAGTGCACTCAGGATCAGCCCTGGACTACAATCTCCCTTCAGCAGCAGCAGCTCACACCAGGGATGTCCAGCAGTCTGAACAGCTGATGTGCCTACTCTACATCACACAACAGATGGGAGGAATCACCTTCTCACTTACAGCTGGGATCCAGTGGTGATCATCCCCTGCCATGCTTGGATTGCAACACATCCCACTACAATTGTATCTCCTCAGCTGATCTTTAAGGTTGATGCATTAGGGGGGAAAGAGTGACATAGAAGGTAAAGACAAGAACCCCCAAAAATAACAAAATAAAACAAAAAAAAGTCAAAATATTAAAGTCTACTCACTGACAGAAAACAAGGCATAGAAAAACAGTCCATGATTCTTGACAGCCAATCCTGGACAAAGGTGTGGAGAAGCTCAGGGGCACAGAGGCAGAGTGCAGATCGGGATGATATTATGAGAATGGAGCTGGCTCCTAAAATGAATAAGAGACTCCAGCCAGACAGTCTGTTTTTCTTCCAGCCCCCCTCCAGAGTCACGTGGTGCAAATCACTCCGGGAACCTGTCAATCAAGTCTCCCCTTCCAGCCCACCGGGCGTCCTATATAAGAAGACTCAGCCCCTTGATCCTGTGAACTTGCTGGATAGAGCAGGAAGGATTCGGAGGAGGAATCAGCTGGTCCTGGCTTCACCCTGCACCTAGTCCTACAACTATGATGGTGCAATGATCGTAACAAGCGATTGTACTGGGGGTCGTCATTGTTTACAGATTGTCCCGATTAGTCAAACTGGACACAACATTCAGTAAACACCAGTATACACCAGCGCTGGATACATCGATAAACCAGTATACACCAGCGCTGGATACATTGATAAACCAGTATATACCAGCGCTGGATACATTGCTAAACCAGTAAACACCAGCGCTGGATACATCGATAAACCAGTATACACCAGCGCTGGATACATTGATGAACCAGTATACACCAGCGCTGGATACATCGATAAACCAGTAAACACCAGCGCTGGATACATCGATAAACCAGTATACACCAGCGCTGGATACATTGATGAACCAGTATACACCAGCGCTGGATACATCGATAAACCAGTAAACACCAGCGCTGGATACATTGATAAACCAGTATACACCAGCGCTGGATACATTGATAAACCAGTAAACACCAGCGCTGGATACATTGATAAACCAGTATACACCAGTGCAGGATACATTGTTACATTGAGTATACAACAGTACTGGATACATTGTTACATTGAGTATACAACAGTACTGGATACATTGTTACATTGAGTATACACCAGCACTGGATACATTGTTACATTGAGTATACACCAGCACTGGATACATTGTTACATTGAGTATACACCAGCGCAGGATACATTGTTACATTGAGTATACACCAGCACTGGATACATTGTTACATTGAGTATACAACAGCACTGGATACATTGTTAGATTGAGTATACACCAGCACTGGATACATTGTTACATTGAGTATACACCAGCACTGGATACATTGTTACATTGAGTATACACCAGTGCAGAATACATTGTTACATGTATTTAGTCCGTATTTATAAAATGTTTGTTTACTAGATAAAATAAAACACAAGACCCCCAAATAATGAAGAATGCTGCGATTACTCCTGGCATGCATAGACTGCGATCAGCTTATGTGACCAGGCTGTTAAGGGTTAATTGACCCATTGAGGACATGAAAGGAGACAGGCAGCAGTCAGGGAAGGAGACAGAACACCTCATTCACCTAGGCTATTAGCATTCTTATAGTCTATTTGGAGTATTACACATCCCACCCATTCCTACACAAATGTCTGTGCACATCCACACCCTGGCAGGACCCCCAGCCAGTGCAACACACAGGGGGACAGTATACTGGCTGAAGTGGCTACTGGAAATACATGTGCCATGCCTAGAGCCAACAAGACAAAATTATCAGGAACCTTTTACAATAAAAGAATACAAAAATAAGTAAAATAATATATTTTCATATACAGTCATGGCCGTAAATGTTGGCACCCCTGAAATTTTTCTAGAAAATGAAGTATTTTTCACAGGAAAGGATTGCAGTAGCACTTGTTTTGCTATATACATGGTTATTCCCTTTGTGTGTATTGGAACTAAACCAAAAAAAAAGGGAGGAAAAAAAGCAAATTGGACATAATGTCACCAAACTCCAAAAATGTGCTGGACAAAACTACTGGTACCCTTAACTTAATATTTGGTTGCACACCCTTTGGACAAAATAACAGAAATCAGTGGTTTCCTATAACCATCAATAAGCTTCTTACACCTCTCAGCCGGAATGTTGGACCACTCTTCCTATAACCATCAATAAGCTTCTTACACCTCTCAGCCGGGATGTTGGACCACTCTTCCTATAACCATCAATAAGCTTCTTACACTTCTCAGCCGGGATGTTGGACCACTCTTCCTTTACAAACTGCTCTAGGTCTCTTATTGGAAGGCGCCTTTTCCCAACAGTAATTATAAGATCTCTCCCCAGGTGATCTGGACTCATTGCTGACACTTCAGAACTCTCCAGCGCTTTGTTGCCATCCATTTCTTGTGCTTTTTGACGTATGTTTGGGGTCATTGTCCTGCTGGAAGACCCAAGATCTCGGACACAAACACAGCTTTCTGACACTGGGCTGTACAAAGCCACCCAAAATCCATTGGTAATCTTCAGATTTCATGATGTCTTGTACACATTCAAGGCCCCCAGTGCCAGAGGCAGCAAAACACCCAAAACATCACTGACCTCCCCCATATGTCACTGTAGGTACTGTGTTCTTTTCTTTGTAGGCCTCATTCCATTTTCAATAAACAGTAGAATGATGGGTTTTACCAAAAAGCTCTATCTTATTCTCATCTGTCCACAAGACTTTTTCCCAGTAGGATTTTGGTTACTCAAGTTCATTTTGGGAAAATGTAGTCGTGTTTTTTTATGTATCTGTGTCAGCAGTGGGGTCCTCCCGGATCTCCTCCATAGCGGGGTCCTCCTGGGTCTCCTCCATAGTGGGGTCCTCCCGGATCTCCTCCATAGTGGGGTCCTCCTGGTTCTCCTCCATAGCGTTTCATTTCATTTAAATGTGGACGGATAGTTCGCGCTGACACTGATGCTCCCTGAGCCTGCAGGACAGCTTGAGTATATTTGGAACTTGTTTGGGGCTGCTTATCCACCATCCGGACTATCCTGCGTTGACACCTTTCATCAATTTTTCTCTTCCGTCCACGCCCAGGGAGATTAGCTACAGAGCCATGGGTTGTAAACTTCTTGATAATGTTGCGCACTGTGGACAAAGACAAATCTAGATCTCTGGAGATGGACTTGTAACCTTGAGATTGTTGATATTTTTCCACAATTTTGGTTCTCAAGTCCTCACAGTTCTCTTCTCCTCTTTCTGTTGTCCATGCTTAATGTGACACACACAGACACACAATGCAAAGACTAAGTGAACTTCTCTCCTTTTTATTTGCTTTCAGGTGTGATTTTTATATTGCCCACACCTGTTACTTGCCCCAGGTGAGTTTAAAGGAGCTTGAAACAATCTTATTTATCCAAAATTTTGAAAGGGTGCCAATAATTTTGGCCAGCCCATTTTTGGAGTTTGGTGACATTATGTCCAATTTGCTTTTTTCCTCCCTTTTTTGGATTAGTTCCAATACACACAAAGGGAATAAACATGTGTATGAGTATAGCAAAACATGTGTTACTGCAATCCTTTTCTGTGAGAAAAATTTCAGTGGTGCCAACATTTATGCACATGACTATAAATCTATCTAAAGAAAACACAGTAGGGTGCCTTCACCTCATCTTCCTCAGTTTCCCCCAACCTGTGGCTCTCCAGTTGTTACTTCTCTATGCATAAAATGTAAAAGATTTTTTTTAAATATATATATATATATATATATATATATATATATATATATATATATAAAGAATAGCACAGTTTTCTTGCAAAACTACAACTCCCACTATGCTGTTCACTGAATGCTGTGGAATGAGTCCTAGGCATGCTGAGAGTTGCAGTTTTGCAACAACTGTAGGGCCACAGGCTGGAGAATATAATATTATGATTTTGTAACTGACAATAATAACAAACTAAAATCATAAAATAATCTGGTTATGTATAACAACACATGTATTTTAATACTATCCAGCTGCAGCAAACTACAACTCTCAACATGCCCATGTGACTGTCAAGGCATGCTGTTGGCAAACACTACTCTGAAAGTAACCATACACAATAACATTTATAAAAATTGACAATTTCAACCAAACCCATTGTTGGGTAATATATAACAACAAGGTCAGATGTCAGACCACCATCGGTGGAAATAAAGGGGACCATGTTTAAAGGAAAACTATCATCTGTTACCAATACACTGGGTTATAGTATGGGTGAACAGGAGGCCGATGAGGGGTTAAAGGGGTACTCCGGTGAAAACCTTTTTTTCTTTTAAATCAACTGGTGGCAGAAAGTTTAACATATTTGTAAATTACTTCTATTAAAAAATCGTAATCCTTCCTGTACTTATTAGCTGCTGAATACTACAGAGGAAATTCTTTTCTTTTTGGAATGCTTTCTGTTGACATCACGAGCACTGCTGTGACTGGTATACCTGATTGCAAATCAGAAGAGTACATCCACACCATACCAGTGCCAGCCGTCTGCTGCTTTGCTGTCGAGTTATTATAATAATAATAACGCTTTAGTTATTGTTGTCCTTAGTGGGATTTGAACCCAAGTCCCCAGCACTGTAAGGCAGCAGTGCTAACCACTGAGCCACTATGCTGCCCTTAGCATACATCTGCTATGCATGGTTGCTAAAATGGACAGAGATGTCAGCAGAAAGCACTGTGCTCGTGATGTCATCAGTGTTCCAAAAAGAAAGGAATTTCCTCTGTAGCATTCAGCAGCTACCCCTTTAATGGGTTAAATACATACCTGCACTCTGGACATCTGTCCCTCTGAAGATTGGCATCCATTTTCAGTGAATTGCGCGCTGGAGGCCGGCCTGGCGGCACAATTTGAATATTCATTGTCACAGATCATGTAATCACTCAGTCGGCGTAGCGCTCACATGACCCGCAATAATGAATATTCATATTGAGCCAGCAAGCCCGCCCCCAGCGCACACTTCACTGAAGATGGATGCCAATCTTCGGAGGGACAGATGTCCAGAGTGCAGGTATGTATTTAACCCATTAACCCCTCATCGGCCTCCTGTTCCCCCACACTATAACCCTGTGTACTGGGTTTAGCGTGGGTAAACAGATGACAGTTTTCCTTTTAAATTTTCGTCCAATAGTCTGTAAGGAATGCTTTTAGAATATTTCCACAAAGATTGTCCATCCAGTGCCTGGAATCGGTGATCACGTGTGGCCAGTATAAACAACGAATGGCCATGGTTCACCAGATGATCATTTTATTTATTTTTATTAATTTACATAGCACCAACAAATTTCACAGCAATGTGCGGATATTTTGATCAATCACATTGGTCCCTGTCCCTAATGGTGCTCACAAACAGAACTCCAAATCAGTTAGGGTCAGTTTATTTATTTTTTGAGTGTGAGCTACCAGTGGAAACCCATACAAACACAGGGAGAACATACAAACTCCATGCAGATGTTGCCTTTGGTTGAATGTGAACCCAGAATCTCAGCACTGCAAGGCAACAGTGCTAACCACCAAGCCAGCGTGCTGATCATCTGACCACAGAGCCACCATGCTGATCATCGGATCATTGTGCTGATCACTTGACCACAGAGCCACCCACCATGCTGATCATCTGACCACCGAGCCACCGTGCTGATCATCTGACCATTGTGCTGATCACCTGACCTCAGAGCCACCCACCATGCTGATCATCTGACCACCGAGCCACCGTGCTGATCATCTGACCATTGTGCTGATCACCTGACCTCAGAGCCACCCACCATGCTGATCATCTGACCACCGAGCCACCGTGCTGATCATCTGACCATTGTGCTGATCACCTGACCCCTAATTTTGTCTTATGACTGGCCACCTTCATTTCTTATAACTTGTAGGCCTATATTGTTACTGATCACTGTTTTTCCATTTCTCATTAATTTTACCTGTTCAAGTTTAATATTCTAGAACAATGTTTGCCAACATGTGGCTGAAGCAAAACTACAACTCCCAGCATGCCTTGATAGGCTCCAGCCATTCCTTATCTATTCAGTGTACGGGGAGTTCACAGTACAAGCCTTTGATGTGGAAGGAAGTGGGGTAGGTAGTGCAGCATGAGATTACTGGAAACATGGCATCCAGGGTTGGCCATTTGTTAAATCAGAAGTCCATGGCTTGTTCTTTACAATAAGATTCCGCATTAGGAGTCTCTCCATTTCTCACCTTCCATTGCCTTCTCCTTCCCTCTCACCATTACTCTAAAGAGTCTGGGACTCCTATGTCTGTGTATTTCCATACCACCACCACCTTAATATAATTTTTAATTCTAGGAGACATTACAATTCATGACAGGTTAGAGCACTTGCATTTTAGGAGTTTAATGGCATTCCGCCCGTATTTCCACAACATTTGAAGACAGGTCTTAAAATTTTGCGGAATGTGGAATTTGTGCAGCAGAAGGTTCCATGCCATGGTATAGTGAAATCTCATTAAACATAATTGGCCTTAAATTTCGGCAGAATGTCCGGCTGAATTTTTCTGTGGAATTCTGCATGGAAATTCCGCCATGTGAACATAGCCTTAGGGCCAGGCTAGACTAGGCCAGAGGCTGGTGCAGCTGTTTTATGCATTGAGTTCTGCAACAAGGCAGCTCATGGAGAACCTACAGAACCTTAACACAAACCTCTGTGACTCAAGTACTCAGCTAAAATTATTATAAACCCAAGGAGCCTCCATGACTGTCTGTGTTTTGTATATAACGGGAAAGCTTTTATACTATGAATAGATGGGTCGTGTGTGCACACAGTAGAGCATAGAAACATAGAATGTGTTGGCAGATAAGAGCCCTTTGGTCCATCTAGTCTTCACAATATTCTAAATACTATTAATAGTCCTTGGGGGAGATTTATCAAAACCTGTGCAGAGGAAGAGTGGTGCAGTTGCCCATAGCAACCAATCAGATTGCATCTTTCATTTTCCACAGGCCTCTTTAGAGGCCTGTGGAAAATGAAAGAAGCAATCTGATTGGTTGCTATGGGCAACTGCACCACTCTTCCTCTGCACAGGTTTTGATAAATCTCCCCCCTTGTCCCTACCTTATATAAAGGATAGTCTTATGCCTATCTCTATCTTATATGAAGAATGGGGAGATTTATCAAAACCCGTCCAGAGGAAAAGTTGCTGAGTTGCCCATAGCAACCAATCAGATCACTGCTTTCATTTTTCAGAGGCCTTTTTTAAAATGAAAGAAGAAATCTGATTGGTTGCTATGGGCAACTCGGCAACTTTTCCTCTGGACAGGTTTTGATAAATCTCCCCCAATATCCTTATGCCTGTCCCTATCTCATATGAAGGAAAGCCTTATGCCTATTGCACGCATGCTTAAAGGGGTTCTCCGGTGGAAAACTTTTTTTTTTTTTTTTAAATCATTTGGTGCCAGAAAGTTAAACAGATTTGTTAATTACTTCTATTAAAAAATCTTAATCATTCCAGTACTTATTAGCTGCTGAATACTACAGAGGAAATTATTTTCTTTTTGGAACACAGTGCTCTCTGCTGACATCACGACCACAGTGCTCTCTGCTGACATCTCTGTCCAGAGTAGGAGAAAATCCCCATAGATTACATATGCTGCCCTGGACAGTTCCTAAAATGGACAGAGATGTCAGCAGAGAGCACTGTGGTCCTGATGTCAGCAGAGAGCTCTGTGTTCCAAAAAGAAAATAATTTCCTCTGTAGTATTCAGCAGCTAATAAGTACTGGAAGGATTAAGATTTTTTAATAGAAGTAATTTACAAATCTGTTTAACTTTCTGGCACCAGTTGATTAAAAAAAAAAAAAAAGTTTTCCACCGGAGTACCCCTTTAAACTACTTCACTGTATTTGCTGCTGCCGCTTTTGCAGGAAGACTATTCCATGCATCCACTACTCTCTCAGTAAAGTAATACTTCCTCATATTACTGCAGAAACCTTTGCCCCCCTAATTTACAACAATGTCCTCTTGTGGTAGTTTTTTTTTTTTATTTATTTTTTTAAATCTCCTCTCCTCCTTTATTGTTTTATGCTGCAATCCATGGACTAGTTTAGTATCTTCTCTGAACTCTCCCCAATGTATCTATATCCTTCTGGATATACGGCCTCCAGTACTGAGCACAATATTCCAGGTGAGGTCTCACCAGTGTCTTGTACAGCGGCATGAGCACTTACCTCTACTGCTAATACCTCTCCCTATACACCCAGGAGCACTTACCTCTACTGCTAATACCTCTCCCTATACACCCAGGAGCACTTACCTCTACTGATAATACCTCTCCCTATACACCCAGGAGCACTTACCTCTACTGATAATACCTTTCCCTATACACCCAGGAGCACTTACCTCTACTGCTAATACCTCTCCCTATACACCCAGGAGCTCTTACCTCTACTGCTAATACCTCTCTCTATACACCCATGAGCACTTCCAGCTTTATACAGCTTATACCTCTCCCTATACACCCAAACATTCTGCTAGCGTTTCCTGCTGCTCTATGACATTGTCTGCCTACCTTTAAGTCTTCTGAAATAATGACTCCTAAATCCCTCTCCTCAGATACTGAGTTTATAACTGTATCACATATTCTATACTCTGCCCTTGGGTTTGTACGCCCAACCAGTGTTTCCCAACCAGTGTGCCTCCAGCTGGTGCTAAACTACAACTCCCAGCATTCCCGGACAGCTTTTGGCTAGGTCTCCAGGTGAACTACACCTTACCAAGGTTCTAAGGTAGTCTGTGCTATAGTCTACATTGGCATTGGTTGTTTCAGCACTGTAATCCTGGCTTGAATCCAACCAGGAAATCTGTAGTGTTCCTCCCATGACTTTTCTCTGGAAATGATGATTTTATCCTATACACACATATCTATGTTCACAGTCATCCAAAGAAATTGTCAGGTATGTGTTTGAAATACTACACGGAAATGAGATGGTCAGCTTAAATTGGAGAAAGAAACTGATAGCATCCTCTATGCAGAAATGTACTATAGCAACATATAAAGGAGTATAAAAGTGTTCCTCAAATGTTGGTAAACTACACCTCCCATCATGCCCTGACAGTGAACCCATCCTCTGTATAAGAAATGTACTACAGTCTACTCCAACCGGTTGCTCTCTAGATATTGTAAAGTTACAACTCCCATCATTCCCTGACAGCTGAAGGCTGTGGAATGCATCTTGTTAGATGTTAGGTGAGGAACAATTTACATCAAAATCCACAGACTAAAACCTCTGCCAAATGGTTGAACCGGTGAAAAGTATTCCCCAACCTGGGGCTTCCGTTGTTGGGACATGATGGAAGTTGTAGTTTTGCAACAGCTGGAGGGCCATGAGTTGGAGAACCCTGGAGTAATAATAACCTGGGGTGGGGTGAATGAGCTCTGGCTGGATACAGAACATGGTTCGTGATAAAGTAAGGTGTGTTTAGTGTATACATAATATGTGTGTGTACCACGTATATAGAGCTAACATTCTGCAAAGCTGAAGCACATAAATAAACACATGTATAGATGTGTGTGGGAATATAATATCAGTAAATTAACATAACGCACAGGAATAAACTGCATCAAATACATTTAGAAGATATGCTACAATATACAGTGGTCCCTCAAGTTACAATATTAATTGGTTCCAGGACGACCATTGTATGTTGAAACCATTGTATGTTGAGACCAGAACTCTATGGAAACCTGGTAATTGGTTCTGAAGCCACCAAAGTGTTATCCAAAAAATAGGAAAAAGTGAGGATTAAAGAAAAATAAGTAGATAACTAATACAGATAAAGCAAATCCTTCCATATAAAAGTAATAAAGATCTGCAGGGAGCTGTAAATCACTGTCTCTTTCAGTGTTTCACAACCAGGGTGCCTCCAGCTGTTGCAAAACTACAACTCTCAGCAAGCCCGGACAGCCGAAGGCTGTCCGGGCATGCTGGGAGTTGTAGTTTTGCAACAGCTGGAGGCAACCTCTTTGGGAAACACTGGTCTATGTAGAGGACAGGAGCTTCTTCAGGGTCCTGTACAGAACACGCAATGTCCTAAAAAAAAAGGGAAATGGAGCCACCCTTACCTAATGCCCAAAGGAGAAGCTAACCCTGGCACAGGTTAAGAGTACAGAACATGTAATACCTCCCTGTACTGTAGGGGGCGCTACCAGACACCAGTCAGTGCATACACTTCAGTAATACAGGTAAAGAGTACAGAACATGTAATACCTCCCTGTACTGTAGGGGGCGCTACCAGACACCAGTCAGTGCATACACTTTAGGAATACACGGGTTTTACCAGTGAAATATCCATTCTGATTAGTCAATTCTTCCGGCCATTGACACGTTTTGCAGATCTGGACTGTCTGTACATTGTATTTTGAGTCTGTTTTCAAGTTACAATGGTCCAGAAAAGACCAGTGTATGTTGAAACTATTGTATGTTGAGGCCATTGTAAGTTGAGGGATCACTGTATAGTCAGAGTTGCTCCAGCTACCCCATATTATAAATATATCATTCTTTGTTTGCCACTTTCCCTTAGGTGCACCCGTGAAACCCATCCCAGTACATTAGAAGTAAAGTGTAGCATCTCGAGTTCTCTGCAGTGACACATTCTATGATGTATACCAAGGCTTCCAGTCTCAGTGACGTGCCTCTGCATGGTGTGGGTAGGAATTAGACCAAGGAAAACAACCTATTGGGACATTTCGTCATCTTACAGCAATAATAGTCTATCATCTGGATTTGTGTATGATCACCAAGGCAACCTAATATATACAAAACACAAATGGAAAAAAAAAAAAAAAAAAGTAAAGAAAATTCTTTAAAGAGGAGTGCAACACAACACTGACACATACAAGCAGCACAACCACACACCGGTCTATGCTGGAGACTTGTGCAGAGCTGAGCTGCTTACAGTGTGAGATACAACTACAGTGTTCTCACCCAACCTGCGGCTCTCCAGCTGTTGCAAAACCACAACTCCCATTCTGCCCAGTCAGGAAATTAAGGGGATTGTAGTTTTGCAACAGCAGGAGAGGCTCAGGTTTGGTTGCCAGGACATGATGCATCTTGTAGTTTTGCAGCAGCTGGAAAGCAATAGGTTGGGCTGCCAGTGCATGATGGGAGTAGCAGTTTTACAGCAGCGTCAGAGTGACTGAATGGGATATTAGGGCAGGATGATGGTTTAGTTTTGCAGCAATTGGAGAGCTACAGGTTGGGCTGCCAGTGCATGATGGGAGTTGATGTTTTGCAGCAGCTGAAGAGCTACAGGTTGGGCCACCAGGAGTTGTAACTTTGCAACAGGTTTTGAAACACTGTTTTAATCGTTAATGGTCTATTCACACGTACAGTATTCTGTGGAGATTGGACGTGCAGATTTGATGCGCAGGATTTTTTGCTGCAGATTTCAATGTAAACTGAACACAGCTTGAAATCCTGCGCATCAAATCTGCGCAGAATAATGTACGTGTGAATAGACCATTAAAGTACTTTGTAGAAGTCTAGTCTCTGTTGACTTGACTTAACTTCTAACAAGATGCATTCCACTGCAATAACTGTAGAATAGAAAACATCCATTTCAATAAAACAAGAAGCTTGAACTAAAAAAGAAAAAAAAATGCAAATTTTTCCTCATTTAACCTCTTGAGGACGCAAGGCGTATGCATACGCCCTGCGTCCCCGATCCTTAAGGACTCAGGGTGTACCTGTACGCCCTGGCCTGGTATAACGGGTTTAAACCGTTCTCACCGAAGGAAAAGGGGTTAAACCGGGTGGATCCCGGTTGTTACGGGCAGCCAGGACCCACAGCTAATGCTGGGCATGGCCGATCGGCTCTATGCCCAGCATTAACCCTTTAGTAACCGCAATCAAAGTTGTTCGGGGCATTTAAAACGAAAGTAAAAGAATCCTGGAAGCTCAGCGGAGCTGATCGGGACTATCGCGACTGTCCCGATCAGCTTACCGGATGCAGGAGGGTCCTCACCTGCCTCTCCGTTGTCTGATCGGCGATCTACTGCTCCATGCCTGCACAGCAGGCAGCAGCAGATTGCCGGTTACACTGATCAGTGCTTTGCAAAGGCATAGCACTGATCAGTGTATGCAATCAGAAGATTGCATGTTTTAGCCCCCTAAGTGTAAAGAAAAGAAAATTAAATAAAAGTTCATCAACCCTTTCTTTATTAAATGTTTAAATCACCCCCATTTTTTCAAATAAAATAATGTAATAAAGAATAAAAATAATCATATGTGGTACCGCCGCGTGCGCAAGTGTCCGAACTATTAAAATATAAGGTTAGCTAAACCACGCGGTGAATGGCGTACATGTAAAAAAATACAAAATTGTGCATTCTTGGTCACGTCATATACCATAAAAATATTAATAAAAAGCGATGAAAAAGTCTCATCAAAACAAAAATGGTACCAATAAAAACTACAGATGACGGCGCAAAAAATTAGCCCTCATAACACCCCATACACGAAAAAATTTACAAGTTATAGGGGTCATAAGATGCCAATTTTAAACTAACTAATTTTAATGCATGTAGTTTATAATTTTTTTAAGTATTACAATAAAATAAATACTATATAAATTGGGTATCCTTGTAACCGTATGGACCTACAGAATAAAGATAAGGTGTAATTTTTACCAAATATTGCACTGCGTAGAAACGGGGCATTTAAAAAAAATGTACAATTGGTGACACAAAAAGCAAGCCCTTATATGGGTTTGTAGGCGCAAAATTTAAAGCGTTATGATTTTTAGAAGGGAAGGAGGATAAAGCGAAAATGAAAAACGAAAATTTAAAGGGGTACTCTGGTGGAAAACTTTTTTTGTTTTTTAAATCACCTGGTGCCAGAAAGTTAAACAAATTTGTAAATTACTTCTATTAAAAAATCCTAATCCTTCGAGTACTTATTAGCTACTGAATACTACATAGGAAATTCTTTTCTTTTTGGAACCCAGAGCACTCTGCTGACATCTCTGTCCATTTTAGGAACTATCCAGAGCAGCATATGTTTGCTATGGGGATTTTCTTTTACTCTGGACAGTTCCTAAAATGGACTGAGATGTCAGCAGAGAGCACTGTGATCATGATGTCAGCAGAGAGCACTGTGTTCCAAAAAGAAAATAATTTCCTCTGTGGTATTCTGCAGCTAATAAGTACTGGAAGGATTAAGACTTTTTAATAGATGTAATTTACAAATTTGTTTAACTTTCTGGCACCAGTTGATAAAAAATATATATATAAATAAATAAATAAGTTTTCCACCAGAGTACCCCTTTAAGGTGAAAATAGGCTGAGCCCCTAAGGGGTTAACAGGGACCTGAGTGTTTCCTGCATGGAGGAATTCAAAGCAGACACATTGTGATTAGCAAACATGCAACAGGAGCCCCTCAATCTGTGCACTAAAGCTGATTTATAGGCCTGTGGGAGAGCTGAAATCTTACACTGGACGCTTTGCTAAGAACATCAAAAACTCACACAGAGTAATTAAGAGATTTCTGAGAGCAGACGGAAGTTACAAAACCCCAGCAAATATGGAAAAACACATCACAAGTAAAGAAATGCTCCTATTAAGACAAGGGGGGTGAGTACCTGCCCATTGAAGTAGGGCACAGGCCAGCTGTCAATCACTTATCATCCTGCCTCCTCCTCCTCCTCTATGAATCATTGCTGCACAGAACACTTACCCCACATCCTGATGTATAGATTGGGGGCATGCTCCACTCAGGGTGGGGAAGAGCACAGCAGACTGGCAACAAAGTTCATTTAAAATCCCATCACATAGACAGAGGGTGCAAGGCTGATGTGTTACAATGTAGCAACAAACTTTGGCTTCAACATTCCATAAGCCCCGCCCACCAGCCTGCTGTCGGATGACGTCACCCTGGTCCTCAGATGTCCTCTGCTCTGCTCCAGCTGTCTGGATGGTCACAGGTGGAGGAGCCTTATCTTTTATTCGCATTAAATCATCCTTCATATCAGCAACATTCCTTTTTATCCACGAAAATTGTGTGGTAAGAAATTCTGGAAAATCCATCAAAATTATGAAATTTGTGCACAGAACAGGTGCAATATGAGAAGACTTGACTCTTCTGGTATATGTTCTCTTAGATGTCACAGAACTGACTGTAGTGGTGAACAAGGAAAGGTACAAAGGGGGTTGTGCAATCTATAGTAAGGGCTATGAATCCTCCACCAATAGATATGAATCCTCCACCAATAGATATGAATCCTCCACCAATAGATATGAATCCTCCACCAATAGATATGAATCCTCCACCAATAGATATGAATCCTCCACCAATAGATATGAATCCTCCACCAATAAATATATTGGGGGAGATTTATCAATCCAGTCTAGAGGAAAAGTTGCTGAGTTGCCCATAGCAACCAATCAGATCGCTTCTTTCATTTATGAAAAGGCCTCTGAAAAATGAAAGAAGGGATCTGATAGGTTGCTATGGGCAACTGGTCAACTTTTCCTCTGGAAAGGTTTTGATAAATCTCCCCCATTATATCTTGAGTAGAAAGAAAAATAGAAACGGTGCGCACCTCGTGCAGATTACCCAATGTTAGGTGGAATAGACGTAGGGCCAATTGGATGGTCCCTTACCTAACAGAGTTATGCTGAGAGCATAACATCTGAGTCCGCATGTAACAAACGGGCGCAGCCTCGTGGTCCCTCCGGTAATTCAGGAATGATGACTGGTCAATTGTGGTAATAGCAAAGTGAAGGCAAAGGATACCTCTAAATTGGGACATCAATCGGGTGCAGACCTCTCGGATGGTAGAGTGGATGGTAGAACAATTTATTCCAATAAAAACATGCAACACAAAATTGGAAAACGTTTCCAGCCCGGAACGGGCACATATACAATCCAAATTTCAGGCAATATTAAAACAAAACTAGAATTACTTCCGGGTGTCTGGGCCGTACAGACGAACCAGAACCAGTACAGATGTGGTCTAAAGAACATAATAATAAAAAAAACAAGACATAAAATTCCATAAAAATGATTAAAAATAAAATGCAATGTTGTGAATAAAAACATCAACAATATTAGTATGTAGATAAGGAAAATGTATAAGAATGACTACGGAGTACTGTTGTGTAATTTACCAGGGAGGGAGCATTCATAGGTCTCTGAAGATAGGTGGCTATGCAAGTCAGAATCCAAGGCCACGTAAGTATGCTAGGAGACATGCGCAGTAGAAATGCAGAATAGGTGGAAAAAGATCGCTGATACTGGTGTGAATGGCTGTCACTACAGACCAAGATGCTAACAGTAGGACACAGTAGAATACAGCAAACCTAGGGCTGGGCGGTATACCGGTCCATACCGAATACCGACATTTTTGTGCTGCACGATATGAACTGTAACCCATACCGCAATACTGTTTGAGCCCCTCCCCATCGGGAATGAATGAATGAGCTCAGCGCTGCGCTGTCCCCACATCGGGGAACTAATCACAAGTCACCCGTGATCGCTGTTCTGCCCCCCAATTAAGTATCAGCCCAGTGCTGTCCCCATCGGGGTAAATACTGATATGTCACCCGCATGCGCTGCCCTCCTCATCCTCATGTTTGTTGCGGCCGCCGGCGCTGACACTCTATACCAGTGGTCTTCAACCTGCCGACCTCGAGATGTTGCAAAGCTACAACTCTCAGCATGCCCGGACAGCCGTTGGCTGTCCGGGCATGCTGGGAGTTGTAGTTTTGCAACATCTCGAGGTCGGCAGGTTGAAGACCACTGCTCTATATTGTGTGGTATCCCTATGCCCAGGCTGCAAAAAATTTACAAAATAAACTTTAACTCACCTCCCGTTGGTCCGGTACCGGCCTCATCTGCTTTCTAGTGAATGGAACGTCGGACAGCCGTCAGCTTATCACCTGCCGCAGCGATGTTCCGCCTCGACCGCTGATAGGCTGAGCCCACTGTCATGTAAGCCGCCCAGAGCTTCTTACATGACAGTGGGCTCAGCCTATCAGCGGCCGAGGCGGAACATCGCTGCGGCCGGTGATAAGCTGACGGCTGTCCGACGTTCCCGTCCCCAGCGTAAGGCCGACGTCGGAACATGCATGAGTTTAACAAACAAACAGCACGAGGAGGGAAGCGGGTGACATGTGAGTATTTACCCCGCTGGGCTGATAATTTTTGTTGGGGGGGGGGGGGGGCAGAATAGCGCAGCGCTGGGCTGATAATTAATTTTTGTTGGGGGGGCAGAATAGCACAGCGCTGGGCTGATAATTAATTGGGGGGGGGGGAATACCATTACATACTGTGGAACCTCCGAAAGTTACAAAAATACCGTGATACGCAGATTTGGTCATACTGTCCAGCCCTAAGCAAACCTATAACAGGATGAGTGTTAGTATTTCTGAGATTTCTCTAATCTCGTTAAGGCCATGGGGAGATAACATTTGCATTTTATACATCCAGAACATTTCCAATTGCTTTAGTTGTTCAAATCTGTTGTTTATCGTAGCAGGTACATGATCAATTGGTGTGATTATGATTGACTTCTCACTGTTGGGGTGTAACAAGGTGACATGTTTGGAGACACCATGGAGTAAACATTTATTTTTTATATTTTGCCTGTGTTGATTTAAGATGAAGAGAACGGGTGGTACGTCCTATATACTGTAATGGGCAATCTGGACATTGAATCATGTAAAAGACGTGGTCTGTTTGGCAGGTAAGATGAAATTTTGTAATAAATTTCTCCCGTCGATACTGTGAAAGTCAAGATAATTATTGACATCCACCTTTTTGAAAAAGGTGGATGTGATGAATAACTGCTCGTTGTGTGAGATACAGATGTCCAAAAAATTTATACTGTCCTTGCTGGATTCAGTTGTAAATTGTAGAGTTCTCATTAAGATATTGGAGGAACATATGAATATTCTCTTCTGGCCCCTTCCAGACGAAGAAGAAGTCATCAATATAACGGTAATATACCGCTATATTGTCAATAATAACTGGGTTTCCCCAAATGTACTCAGACTCAAAGGCCCCCATAAAGATGTTCACATAGACAGGTGCAACTTTAGAGCCCATCGCAGTCTCAAGCTTCTGATGGTATATGGTACCATTGTATATGAATTAATTATTGTTCAAAATGTATTAAAGTGCTTCCAAAAGAAAATTGCAGTGTGATGGGTAATGGATGGGTCTTTGTCCAGAACTTCCTTCACACAATGAAGTCCCAGCTCATGTTTAATGTTGGAATACAAAGATGAAACGTCACAAGTTACAAGGATAAAATTAGACTCCCATCGTAAGGGTAAAAGGCGTTCAATCAACTGTGAAGAATCCCTCAGATAACTGGTAAGACTGGTGGCATGAACTTGAAGGTAAAGATTTAAATAATGTGCCAGGTTACTGAGGGTGGCATTAGTAGAGGAGATGATTGGTCTTCCCGGCGGGTGTTCGGTAGATTCATGAACTTTAGGCAGTTGGTAGAAATATGGCTTATTGTTATTAGTGTACCTAATGAACAAGGCATTTTAACCAAAGATGAACGCAAATTCAACAGCCTTGGTGGTCATCTGGGATAAATCCTGTTTTATCCTCTCAAAACGGTCAGCTTTTACAACCGTGTAGTAATCTTTATCAGATAAGATACCCAGAGATTCTGCATGGTATTGTTCATATTACAATAGGCAGCATCCCATTAAAGTAATAAATAGAGGAAATTCAGATTGGAGTTTCCGTAGTGTGAACAAGTCCTAAGTAGCATCCTTTTACAGCTAGTATTGGGCAGGTGATGGCCAGTGCCTGGTTTCCCCCAGACATGATGCTGCCCCCACCATGATCACTGTAGGGATGATATTGGGCAGGTGATGGCCAGTGCCTGGTTTCCTCCAGACATGATGCTGCCCCCACCATGATCACTGTAGGGATGATATTGGGCAGGTGATGGGCAGTGCCTGGTTTCCCCCAGACACAATGCTGCCCCCACCATGATCACTGTAGGGATGGTATTGGGCAGGTGATGGCCAGTGCCTGGTTTCCCCTAGACATGATGCTGCCCACACCATGATCACTGTAGGGATGGTATTGGGCAGGTGATGGGCAGTGCCTGGTTTCCTCCAGACATGATGCTGCCCCCACCATACTTCACTGTAGGGATGGTATTGGGCAGGTGATGGCCAGTGCCTGGTTTCCTCCAGACATGATGCTGCCCCCACCATGATCCCTGTAGGGATGGTATTGGGCAGGTGATGGGCCGGACCTGGTTTCCTCCAGACATGATGCTGCCCCTATCATGCTTCACTGTACCAATTATATTGGGCAGGTGATGGCCAGTGCCTGGTTTCCCCCAGACATGATGCTGCCCCCACCATGATCACTGTAGGGATGGTATTGGACAGGTCATTGGCAGTGCCTGGTTTCCTCCAGACATGATGCTGCCCCACCATACTTCACTGTAGGGATGGTATTGGGCAGGTGATGGGCAGTGCCTGGTTTCCTCCAGACATGATGCTGCCCCCACCATGATCACTGTAGGGATGGTATTGGGCAGGTGATGGGCACTGCCTGGTTTCCTCCAGACATGATACTGCCCCCACCATGTTTCACTGTAGGGATGGTATTAGGCAGGTGAGGGACCACTTTATAGACAGGGCTGTGTCTTTTCAAATCATTTACCACAAGTAACTCCAGTCAAGGTGTAGAAACATCTCCAAGATGATCAAGATAAATGGAAGGAGCCAGAGCTAAATTTCAAGTGTCATAGAAAAGGGTCTGAATATTTCTTCATTTCAATAATTTTTCAAAACAATCTCACTATAGGGTATAGAGTTTAAAATAATGGGGAAAAGTAGATTTTTTTTATTTAAGTACAAGACCACAACATAACAAAAGGTGAAAAAAGGGAGGGGGACTAAACCTTTCCGAATGCATTGTCTGTGTAATATTAGTAACAATTCCACAATGAACACACAAAACATTTGTCACTTTTTGTATAATGTAGAAACATTCTTGGAAATTGGAAAACATTTGCAGGTGCTGATCTTTAGTAAAAAAGGCATCAATCATCTTTGTCACAGACGTGGACCATACGGTGGTCCTTCTATAAAGGTAAGGAAGTGATATGAAACTTAGACGAAGCCCTAAAGGGAAATGGGTTATTAGGTCAAGTAAGTGAGAGCTAAAATGTTCTTAAGGCAGACCCGACCTCACGGGGCTATTGTTACCGCATATTGCTGCAATTGATTTTGGTAAGGTCAGACGGGGACAAGCCAGATATGAGTTGTAAATATGATTTATGTTGTGTTAAAATTACTAGTTTTCGGAAGAAATCAAATAGTGACAAAAGAAATAACACAAAAGGATTCATGGACCATTCACTACTCTATTCACTCTGGGGACAAGGGGCCCATGTTCTCATGATTGGTGGGGTCCCAGTGGTTGGACGTTTATCCATTATCTAGCCATTGTGGATAAGTAATAACTTTTTATCTTGGGATAACCCTTAAACCTCCTCCATGATGGTTACATTTTTCTTTCCTTATTCTAATCAGCTGACCAATGTTTTTAAAATATAAAATTTGTGGTTAAAGGAATACATTTCTATCATTTTATTTATCTGTAGCAACTTTTGACTCTAAAACCCAGTACCCACAGTGTGGTCTAATAATGGCTCTCAAGAAGATTTGACTTTGCAGCTATGTAAATATCTTCCATTAGAGGGGCGAGGGTCAGTTTATTAAGCATTAGCTTTGGTTTTGCAGCGCTGACCTCTCATTCTTGTGGCTGTCAATTTCCTAACGTGATTCGATCAATTCTTTATTTTATAATAATTAGTCCCAGGTATGGATGCATAGCCAGTGGCCTCAGCAGCTAGTGTTTCATCCCTTGAGTAATCCCAATGATTGAGGTGACTAATGTTTTGTCATGAACCAGAGGGGAGAATAAAAGCATGTCTGAGCCTTGTGGTTTACCGATAATCAGTAGGGCCAGCTTGCTTAGTCATTCAACTCTTCAAGTTAACATCAGCTCTTGCTTTCAGTAGCTGCTACACAATTCACTTGCATTTCAGCCATTCCTTCGAGAGTTGGCTTAGTAAAAAAAAAGCAGAGCAGCTGACACTCTTTTTCTGTCTCCTGGAGAGATTATTATGCTAATATTTTGTCTTTTGTTACAGAGTGTTTACAAAGCCTCATGTTAGTATAATTCGGCTACAGGACCTTCAATTTGGAGTTACTGTAAATTTATGCCCCCGGGGGGAAGCACAATGTTATGACTGCAACTGCAGTGGTCTTAGTAAACAATACCCTCAATAGTAACATTATCTATTGAGGATCTAAAGGAATATCAAGTGTGAAAGGTATAGTTTTGTATAAGATACAAACAGTATCTTCTCATATCATTTAGTGAGGCGTAAATGGTATGCACATAAAAAAAGCTCTACAAACCAATTAAGTGACAATGGCGCATGTTACCCTTGTTTAACTACCTGCTAAGAAATATTAAAAATTAAACTACTATTGTTACATAGAATGGACCTGATATACTTAAAAAACAGACGGGCCCAACATCACTTCTGGAAAATCGTCAAAAGGAATGAGTGGACACCATTTTCTCTCTTTAATACTTTTTCACCTACTAAATGGGTGATTACATTTAACAAAGCCATGTCTATACTGCCACAGAAATGATCAAGGGTTTATCAGGATAAAGGGTACTGCGATTAAATATACATTTTAGGCATAATCTGTTTATATTGTTTTTAAACAATTTTTATAACACTTTTTAGGAGAAAATTTGAAACTGTAAAATAAAAATTTTAAATTAATTTAAAATAAACTGTAAAATAAAATTTTTAAATAAAAACATTTTTCATTGTTAACATTTTTCAATTTTCCTGAAGTTTATGTTGCACTGCACCAAAAAAAAAACAAAAAAACCTGCGTGTGCCACAAATTACCGACCAATGCATCGAAATAGTAAATCAGTAGAAAAAAAAATACATAAAGGGGTACTCCGTCCCAAAACATCTTATCCCCTATCCAAAGGCTAGGGAATAAGATGTCTGATCGCGGGGGTCCCACCGCTGGGACCCCCGTAATCTCTGCTGTGGCACCCCAGTCATCTGGTGCACGGAACGAACTTTGCTCCGTGCCAGATGACTAGCCATGCGGCGCCGGAGGCCACCACGCCCCCTCCCATAGACTTACATTGAGGGGGCGTAACCCGATGTCACGAGGGGGCGTGGCCATGAAATCACGAGCCTCTGTAACCGCAGCCGTCATTCTAAACAAATGCCGGGTGCTGCAGGGAGATCGTGGGGGGGTCCCATCAGCGGGACCCCCACGATCAGACATCTTATCCCCTATCCTTTGGATAGCGGATAAGATGTCTAGGGGCGGAGTACCACTTTAATGAAAAAAAGACCTTTCCAACTCTCCTCCAAAGGCAGAGGTGGGGAGAGAAGGCTCAGGCATGTTTGACTTTTCAATATTTCCAATCCACTTGTTCTGGGTGAGATAAACCAACAGAGGAACTTGGCAGCAGCTTTGTCCCATCTCCCAATTGAGAATATATCCATGCTTGACCAAGTATTTTGGGCTCTAGAGATCGTTGTCAGCTGGCTGAGCATATCTAAAATGTATGATACAGTGGAGGGGGAGGCTGAGCTGTGAGCTTCAGCTATTGTCTTCTCTATATGCAGGTGTCCTCTCTCAATGTAATGCTGCACTGTTAACTTTCCAGCAGCCTTATTAGACTGAACAAGAAGTTTCTGCTATGTAATAAGAATGAAAACCACAACATTTCAGAATTAGAACATCACCAAAGATTTTAAAAAACATGTTAAACATAAAAACTTGATTTAAACAATAAGTCATTTTCTGATTACATATTTCCTTTTCAGCGAGGTGCTACCATATAGGTCATGGAACAATTTACCTTAAAGATCCAACATAGTATTATTAATCCATTTGTTACCCAAGGTTCAATGATACGAAATAAAAAAGGTGTCTTCATTGACACAACTCCGCACAGAACACTTTCGCAAGGTGACTTTACATAAATGACTTTGTGGCTTTAGTTTACAAATGTGTCGCCAGTAACATTTAGATATTAGTCACTATGTTTTTACATCATTACTCATCTAATACAGTATTTACTTTGTTCTTTACAAACATATCAAATTTGACAAAAACAGACCAACTTGTTGGAGATTAGCTCCATAGAATCTGTCAAACAGCAGCAGAATAGAAGAGACAGGGACACAGAAGTAATGTTTATACAGGGCTTCTTGTGTTTTTATTTTTCAGTAACAAAACAAATCCAGCCTTCAGATTCCGTCATAAACACTAAATTAATCCTGCTTGTCCAGTGCGGACTATATAGGTCTCTTCCCTGTCTATACAGGTGGCTTATTTACAGTCACCCAACACAACACAGCAAACCTCCAGATTCAAACTTTCATCAGTAGTGCAGGTTCCTCACAGCCTTACTTGCAGAATGACTCTCACCTAGTTTTAAAGCCAAATGACAAGCTGTCTTCAGGACCTGTGCTGATCTGTGCTAGTCTAATAACTTGGAAAGGCCCAGGAGGGGGAAGAAAGACCCCACTACCAAGCCTAACTTTCATCCCATAAAAATTCAGGTCCGATAACAGGGCTTACCAAAGTCCCTAAAAAGCTTAGTTCTATGACGGGTTTAACGGTTTCCGGATTTCCCATATTTTAGGATAGGATAGGGGATACGTTTTTCACCACTGGATATCTCCTTTAAAGACCTTTGTTAACCCAATACAGATATAACAGATGAAGCAGAGGGGAGGAGGTTTTTTTAGATTTCTTGATTCCAAAATGTAATACTTGTGTTACGCCGAGCGCTCCGGGTCCCCGCTCCTCCCCGGAGCGCTCGCTACACTCTCTCCGCTGCAGCGCTCCGGTCAGATCCACTGACCCGGGGCGCTGCGATTCTGCTTCCAGCCGGGATGCGATTCGCGATGCGGGTAGCGCCCGCTCGCGATGCGCACCCCGGCTCCCGTACCTGACTCGCTCTCCCTCGGTCCTGTCCCGGCGCGCGCGGCCCCGCTCCCTAGGGCGCGCGCGCGCCGGGTCTTTGCGATTTAAAGGGCCACTGCGCCGCTGATTGGCGCAGTGATTCCAATTAGTGTCTTCACCTGTGCACTTCCCTATATCACCTCACTTCCCCTGCACTTCCCTGCCGGATCTTGTTGCCATTGTGCCAGTGAAAGCGTTCCTTGTATGTTCCTAGCCTGTGTTCCAGACCTCCTGCCGTTGCCCCTGACTACGATCCTTGCTGCCTGCCCCGACCTTCTGCTACGTCCGACCTTGCTTCTGTCTACTCCCTTGTACCGCGCCTATCTTCAGCAGCCAGAGAGGTTGAGCCGTTGCTAGTGGATACGACCTGGTCACTACCGCCGCAGCAAGACCATCCCGCTTTGCGGCGGGCTCTGGTGAAAACCAGTAGTGACTTAGAACCGATCCACTAGCACGGTCCACGCCAATCCCTCTCTGGCACAGAGGATCCACTACCCGCCAGCCGGCATCGTGACAGTAGATCCGGCCATGGATCCTGCTGAAGTTCCTCTGCCAGTTGTCGCTGACCTCACCACGGTGGTCGCCCAGCAGTCGCAACAGATAGCGCAACAAGGCCAACAGCTGTCTCAACTGACCGTTATGCTACAACAGTTACTACCACAGCTTCAGCAGTCATCTCCTCCGCCAGCTCCTGCACCTCCTCCGCAGCGAGTGGCCGCTCCTGGGCTACGCCTATCCTTGCCGGATAAATTTGATGGGGACTCTAAGTTTTGCCGTGGCTTTCTTTCCCAATGTTCCCTGCATCTGGAGATGATGTCGGACCTGTTTCCCACTGAAAGGTCTAAGGTGGCTTTCGTAGTCAGCCTTCTGTCCGGAAAAGCCCTGTCATGGGCCACACCGCTCTGGGACCGCAATGACCCCGTCACTGCCTCTGTACACTCCTTCTCGGAAATCCGAAGTGTCTTTGAGGAACCTGCCCGAGCCTCTTCTGCTGAGACTGCCCTGTTGAACCTGGTCCAGGGTAATTCTTCCGTTGGCGAGTATGCCGTACAATTCCGTACTCTTGCTTCAGAATTGTCCTGGAATAATGAGGCCCTCTGCGCGACCTTTAAAAAAGGCCTATCCAGCAACATTAAAGATGTTCTGGCCGCACGAGAAATTCCTGCTAATCTACATGAACTTATTCACCTAGCCACTCGCATTGACATGCGTTTTTCCGAAAGGCGTCAGGAGCTCCGCCAAGATATGGACTCTGTTCGCACGAGGCGTTTCTTCTCCTCGGCTCCTCTCTCCTCTGGTCCCCTGCAATCTGTTCCTGTGCCTCCCGCCGTGGAGGCTATGCAGGTCGACCGGTCTCGCCTGACACCTCAAGAGAGGACACGACGCCGCATGGAGAACCTCTGCCTGTACTGTGCTAGTACCGAACACTTCCTGAGGGATTGTCCTATCCGTCCTCCCCGCCTGGAAAGACGTACGCTGACTCCGCACAAAGGTGAGACAGTCCTTGATGTCTACTCTGCTTCTCCACGTCTTACTGTGCCTGTGCGGATGTCTGCCTCTGCCTTCTCCTTCTCTACCGTGGCCTTCTTGGACTCTGGATCTGCAGGAAATTTTATTTTGGCCTCTCTCGTCAACAGGTTCAACATCCCAGTGACCAGTCTCGCCAGACCCCTTTACATCAATTGTGTAAACAATGAAAGATTGGACTGTACCATACGCTTCCGCACGGAGCCCCTTCTAATGAGCATCGGATCTCATCACGAGAGGATTGAACTTTTGATCCTCCCCAATTGCACCTCGGAAATTCTCCTTGGACTTCCCTGGCTTCAACTCCATTCCCCAACCCTGGATTGGTCCACTGGGGAGATCAAGAGTTGGGGGCCCTCTTGTTCCAAGGACTGTCTAAGACCGGTTCCCAGTAACCCTTGCCGTGACTCTGTGGTTCCCTCAGTAACCGGTCTCCCTAAGGCCTATATGGACTTCGCGGATGTTTTCTGCAAAAAACAAGCTGAGACTCTACCTCCTCACAGGCCTTATGATTGCCCTATCGACCTCCTCCCGGGTACTACTCCACCCCGGGGCAGAATTTATCCTCTCTCTGCCCCAGAGACTCTTGCCATGTCTGAGTATGTCCAGGAAAATTTAAAAAAAGGGCTTTATCCGTAAATCCTCCTCTCCTGCCGGAGCTGGATTTTTCTTTGTGTCCAAAAAAGATGGCTCCCTACGTCCTTGCATTGACTACCGCGGTCTTAATAAAATCACGGTTAAGAACCGCTACCCCCTACCCCTCATCTCTGAACTCTTTGATCGCCTCCAAGGTGCCCACATCTTTACTAAATTGGACTTAAGAGGCGCCTATAACCTCATCCGCATCAGAGAGGGGGATGAGTGGAAAACGGCGTTTAACACCAGAGATGGACACTTTGAGTATCTGGTCATGCCCTTTGGCCTGTGCAACGCCCCTGCTGTCTTCCAAGACTTTGTCAATGAAATTTTTCGTGATCTGCTATACTCCTGTGTTGTTGTATATCTGGACGATATCCTAATTTTCTCTGCCAATCTAGAAGAACACCGCCAGCATGTCCGTATGGTTCTTCAGAGACTTCGTGACAATCAACTCTATGCCAAAATTGAGAAATGTCTGTTTGAATGCCAATCTCTTCCTTTTCTAGGATATTTGGTCTCTGGCCAGGGACTACAAATGGATCCAGACAAACTCTCTGCCGTCTTAGATTGGCCACGCCCCTCCGGACTCCGTACTATCCAACGCTTTTTGGGGTTCGCCAATTATTACAGGCAATTTATTCCACATTTTTCTACCGTTGTGGCTCCTATCGTGGCTTTAACCAAAAAAAATGCCGATCCCAAGTCGTGGCCTCCTCAAGCGGAAGACGCCTTTAAACGACTCAAGTCTGCCTTTTCTTCGGCTCCCGTGCTCTCCAGACCTGACCCTTCCAAACCCTTCCTATTGGAGGTTGATGCCTCCTCAGTGGGAGCTGGAGCTGTTCTTTTACAAAAAAATTCTTCCGGGCATGCTGTCACTTGTGGTTTTTTTTCTAGGACCTTCTCTCCGGCGGAGAGGAACTACTCCATCGGGGATCGAGAGCTTCTAGCCATTAAATTAGCACTTGAGGAATGGAGGCATCTGCTGGAGGGATCAAGATTTCCAGTTATTATTTACACCGACCACAAGAACCTCTCCTACCTCCAGTCTGCCCAACGGCTGAATCCTCGCCAGGCCCGGTGGTCTCTGTTCTTTGCCCGATTTAATTTTGAGATTCACTTTCGTCCTGCCGATAAGAACATTAGGGCCGATGCTCTCTCTCGTTCCTCGGATGCCTCAGAAGTTGAACTCTCTCCGCAACACATCATTCCACCTGACTGCCTGATCTCCACTTCTCCAGCCTCCATCAGGCAAACTCCTCCTGGAAAGACCTTTGTTTCTCCACGCCAACGCCTCGGAATCCTCAAATGGGGTCACTCCTCCCATCTCGCTGGTCATGTGGGCATCAAGAAATCTGTGCAACTCATCTCCCGCTTCTATTGGTGGCCGACTCTGGAGACGGATGTTGTGGACTTTGTGCGAGCCTGCACTATCTGTGCCCGGGATAAGACTCCTCGCCAGAAGCCCGCTGGTTTTCTTCATCCCCTGCCTGTCCCCGAACAGCCTTGGTCTCTGATTGGTATGGATTTTATTACTGATTTACCCCCTTCCCGTGGCAACACTGTTATTTGGGTGGTCGTTGATCGATTCTCCAAAATGGCACATTTCATCCCTCTTCCTGGTCTTCCTTCAGCGCCTCAGTTGGCTAAACAATTTTTTGTACACATTTTTCGTCTTCACGGATTGCCTACGCAGATCGTCTCGGATAGAGGCGTCCAATTCGTGTCTAAATTCTGGAGGGCTCTCTGTAAACAACTCAAGATTAAATTAAATTTTTCTTCTGCATATCATCCCCAGTCCAATGGACAAGTAGAAAGAATTAACCAAGTCTTGGGTGATTATTTGCGACATTTTGTTTCCTCCCGCCAGGATGACTGGGCAGATCTCCTTCCATGGGCCGAATTCTCGTATAACTTCAGAGTCTCTGAATCTTCCTCCAAATCCCCATTTTTCGTGGTGTACGGCCGTCACCCTCTTCCCCCCCTCCCTACCCCCTTGCCCTCTGGTCTGCCCGCTGTGGATGAAATTTCTCGTGACCTTTCCATTATATGGAGAGAGACCCAAAATTCTCTCCTACAGGCTTCATCACGCATGAAGAGGTTCGCGGATAAGAAAAGAAGAGCTCCTCCCGTTTTTTCCCCTGGAGACAAGGTATGGCTCTCCGCTAAATATGTCCGCTTCCGTGTCCCTAGCTACAAGTTGGGCCCACGCTATCTTGGTCCTTTCAAAATTTTGTGTCAAATTAATCCTGTCTCTTACAAACTTCTTCTTCCTCCTTCTCTTCGTATCCCTAATGCCTTTCACGTCTCTCTTCTTAAACCACTCATCCTCAACCGTTTTTCTCCCAAATCTGTTCCTCCCACTCCTGTTTCCGGCTCCTCGGACATCTTCTCTGTCAAAGAGATCTTAGCCTCTAAAAAGGTCAGAGGGAAAACTTTTTTTCTAGTGGACTGGGAGGGTTGTGGTCCTGAAGAGAGATCCTGGGAACCTGAGGACAACATCCTAGATAAAAGTCTGCTCCTCAGGTTCTCAGGCCCTAAAAAGAGGGGGAGACCCAAGGGGGGGGGTACTGTTACGCCGAGCGCTCCGGGTCCCCGCTCCTCCCCGGAGCGCTCGCTACACTCTCTCCGCTGCAGCGCTCCGGTCAGATCCACTGACCCGGGGCGCTGCGATTCTGCTTCCAGCCGGGATGCGATTCGCGATGCGGGTAGCGCCCGCTCGCGATGCGCACCCCGGCTCCCGTACCTGACTCGCTCTCCCTCGGTCCTGTCCCGGCGCGCGCGGCCCCGCTCCCTAGGGCGCGCGCGCGCCGGGTCTTTGCGATTTAAAGGGCCACTGCGCCGCTGATTGGCGCAGTGATTCCAATTAGTGTCTTCACCTGTGCACTTCCCTATATCACCTCACTTCCCCTGCACTTCCCTGCCGGATCTTGTTGCCATTGTGCCAGTGAAAGCGTTCCTTGTATGTTCCTAGCCTGTGTTCCAGACCTCCTGCCGTTGCCCCTGACTACGATCCTTGCTGCCTGCCCCGACCTTCTGCTACGTCCGACCTTGCTTCTGTCTACTCCCTTGTACCGCGCCTATCTTCAGCAGCCAGAGAGGTTGAGCCGTTGCTAGTGGATACGACCTGGTCACTACCGCCGCAGCAAGACCATCCCGCTTTGCGGCGGGCTCTGGTGAAAACCAGTAGTGACTTAGAACCGATCCACTAGCACGGTCCACGCCAATCCCTCTCTGGCACAGAGGATCCACTACCCGCCAGCCGGCATCGTGACAACTTGGATGAATGTCTCACTCCATACCCCCCATATATGTGAACACTCAGCTAGTTTGAGTGTTCATGTGATTGTCCCAGCACTCAGACACTTATTCCCTGTTCTGTGGATAAAAGATACATTTTAAAGAGTACCTGTCACTAAAACTTTTCTAAACTAACTCAGGCTATATTCCCTAACTACTCCTAACACCCCCGCCCTAAAAATGTTTTAAGAGCTTTAAAAAGCTCTGTATCTTCCCTCTCTTCTTGCTCACATAGTGTAAGCTGCCAGCAGGAGGATGTGGGCGTGCCCCAGCAGGTGCTATGTCACTGATGCCTGCTGGGGGGACTTCCGCCCTCACTTCACCGAGGAGAGCAGCGGAATAACACTGGCCTGGAGAAGGGGAGAAGGTGAGACCGCTCTGATCCTCATTGCCTCCAGCCGCACAGCCCCGCTGTCCGCTCCCTGTGCCCACAGCTGTGAGCAGAGAGCAGGGGTCACAGCCACGGCGACTGTCAGCTAAAAGCGTGGCTGACAGCTGTGGCAGAGTACAGGGCTGGAGCTGTGTGGCTGAAGGCAGCGGAGATGCGATTGAACCCACATTTACAGAGCCCTGCTTGTCCTCGTTGTACAGAGCCCCGCTTGTCCTCGTTGTACAGAGCTCCGCTTGTCCTCGTTGTACAGAGCCCCGCTTGTCCTCATTGTACAGAGCCCCGCTTGTCCTCGTTGTACAGAGCCCCGCTTGTCCTCGTTGTACAGAGCCCCGCTTGTCCTCGTTGTACAGAGCCCCGCTTGTCCTCGTTGTACAGAGCCCCGCTTGTCCTCGTTGTACAGAGCCCCGCTTGTCCTCGTTGTACAGAGCCCCGCTTGTCCTCGTTGTACAGAGCCCCGCTTGTCCTCGTTGTACAGAGCCCCGCTTGTCCTCGTTGTACAGAGCCCCGCTTGTCCTCGTTGTACAGAGCCCCGCTTGTCCTCGTTGTACAGAGCCCCGCTTGTCCTCAGTGTACAGAACCCCGCTTGTCCTCAGTGTACAGAGCCCCGGTTGTCCTCAGTGTACAGAGCCCCGGTTGTCCTCAGTGTACAGAGCCCCGGTTGTCCTCAGTGTACAGAGCCCTGCGAGTGAGCACAGCGCTCCTACCTGTCTGACTGACAGGCAGGGAGATGCGCTGAGCTGGTCACATGCTCAGCCAGCAGTCTGCGATTTCGGACTCACTGCCAGGCCGGCGTGATTCCAAAATCAATAGAAATGCTTGTGGCCAGGGACTCCTAGGGAGACCCCTGGTGGACAGATTTTCAAACAGAAAATACATATATAAAATTTTTTAATTAAAACCAATTAGAAACCAGTTTAATATTGAATAATCTAGGACATATGAACAATTTTTTTTGATGAAAGGTACTCTTTAAAAGCTGGATAACCCCCTTAAGTTCCCATAGGGGACTTTTATATGAAACATTAGATTGCTTATACTGATCAATGCTATGCTACTGCATCATGTAGGACCTCTTTTACACTGCGGTTTAGCTCTGTTATATAGAGCTCTGTTGCCCAGTCTGTGCATGCACCTTTTTCTTCCTCTTTTTCTTTTTCTTCCTTTTTCTAAACTCCAGTAAAGTACCAGATCCGTCGTCACCCGGTGGTATCAGTTGTTCTCTGATCCGTTTTTGGGCTGTTTGATGCTAAAAAAAAAAAAAAAAAAAGACCCAGAACGGGACAGCAACGGGACAGCAAGAGCTGAATGAACCCAGAACGGGACAGCAGTGTGGGCATAGAAGCAAAGTATTGTAGATACCAAACATTTAGAATGCCATATGCAAATTTAAATTAATTTTAAAAATATAATGTAACAAGTGTTGACCACTTTTTCTGGAGAGTTCTCAGGGATTGCGTCTTGGAATAAATGGAGATTGAAAATTACTTTCTATAAGCGCAGAGTTTCAATAATGAGCCACAATGCACTATATTATTTCACAATTCCGCATTAAAACAGGTCAATGGGATTAAACAGGGTAATGATAGTTTCCCTTTCAGCTTCTTAATACTTTCCTTTCATTTTCTCCGAGTGTTTTACATACCTTAGCCTCAAATCATGTTTTCTGTCACAGGTAAAGCTTGTGATTTTACGGATATTCATATTCAGGGGAGTAAAGTCCATGCAAACACCCGGCATCCAAATTATAAGTACAATGGAAATGGCACAGATGTATAATTACTGGCAGAACGCAAATGAAAGCTGTAGAAGAGCATTGTCCTTGTGCCGCTGAGCATTTCAAAGCCTTCACACGCCAGCCGTAGCCACATTGTTGTACGACAAACCCTTCTAGTCACTTAAGGTAAGAAAAGCCATTTAGCAGCTATCTAACCATGAGAAATGTTGTCGTAGGGTCTTACAAGAAGGGGTCGGCAAATCTTTCCAAAGGACAATGCTGATTAAGCTGCTTGTTTACTACAAACATCATTACTGCCAGAATCCATGTCAATGGAACGTGGTAAATTAGTCGCTGTCAACTGAATGTAGTTGCTACATTTAGGCGAAAACAGTATGTGTGTGTGTGTGTGTGTATATATATATGTATATATATTTATTTATTTATTTTTATATATATATATATATATATATATATATATATATATATATATATATATGCACCTCTCAAACAGTAAAAATCCTTAAATCTAGCATTAAATATTCCAGATATTCATCATAAGGATAATAGTCAAGTTTAAGGAAAGTACGAGAGCTGATCTGGTGTGTTTCTAGAATAGTGTTTCCCAACCAGTGTTCCTCCAGCTGTTGTAAAACTACAACCCCCAGCATGCCCAGATAACCTTTGGCTGTGATGCTGGGAGTTGTAGATTTGCAACAGCTGGAGGCACAGTGGTTGGGAAAACCTTACCTAGAAACTAGACTAAGTGATTGCAATTTTCACAATTTTAATATCAGGGTTCTATTTGAGTTTATCTGGATGCGTCTTAAGTGTAAGGAAACATTTTTGACTTTATTTTATCTGAGCCCCCTCCCACAGGCCTATTCCTGGTCTCGGCAGAGTAGAGGATACAGCTATATAGACAAACAGCACCAGAGCAGATAGTTTGCTACAATGTATTAAAGGAGTATTGTGGTGTTGTCCGACCATTGGTCACTATATACGTTGCACCCGGGCTCTCCCTGGGAATGGAGCGTATCGGCCCCCACTCGAAGCAGCGGCCTGAAAAGCCATCGTCTTGTATCTCTATTGGAGAGCTGGAGATACCCAAAAGCTTTATCCCCGGCTATCCCATAGAGATACATGGAGGGTTGTTTGGGCTGCCGCGTTGATCGTTGGGACCGTCCGCGATCAGACGCTTATCCCCTATGCTTTGGATAGGGGATAAGTTGAATGGCACCGCAGTACTCCTTTAATTATTTTAATTATAGTGGGCACTACTATAATGTACAATGTTTGTTAAGTGTATCAGTCCAGGCAGGTTAGCTTAGCCTGTTAGAAGCCTTTGGGTGAACCATGCCACTATATGCCAAAATAAAGTAATCCATAGGAGCAATATATGTCCTACCAAAGTATATTTCTGAACAACAATGCAACTACAGCAGGAATGTAGCCTTAGGCTCTTTTCACATTGTGTTTTTGCAGTGACCAAATGAGGTGTAGCATTATTTTGTCAGATGTTTATGGTGTTTATGGTTATGTTTACAGTATGCATCAGGACAATTCCTGACAAATACGCTGTGTTAACTAGCCTTATAGGATACGAATTGTAGCAAGCCCTTATCTGTGAATATTATGTCAGGATGGGCTTTCAACCGTGGATGAGATCTTGAAAAAGAATGGACAATGGAAACAAAAATTTATCCTCAATAGCCTTTGTAAAGATTTTGGCGGAAAATTGGTGCAAATTTTCAATCATTTATTTGCACACGACTTTTCCACCAGTTTTCTGGTGTCGGCATTGATAAAAAGGAGATTGAAAAAATTAAGGGGTTATCGAGGGAATAAAACATATTCCCCTATCCACAGGACAGGGCCTGTCAACTACCTCAGGCCAGTCAGACCCACCCTCATCGAGCAGACCCACCGCGATCTGACACTTATGCCCTTTCCTGTGGTTAAAGTGATTACCGCTTTTACCAACAAAAAAATAATAAATGCGACAAATGCATTTAGGTCAATAACAAGCGCCAAACATGGAATATGGAGAGAACTTTAAGAAAGGAAGTGATGGTGAGGTAAGTCGCTAAAAGTATACATTCAAATGTAATCCTTTTTAATTTTTGTATATTCTCAGCTAAAAAATAAGTGTCATAACTTGGTTATATGTGTTTATTACTTGTTCTTATTCTCCAGGATCCTACCTTGTTCCTTTACCTTCTTACTTTTTGCTGGCTGGCAGGCCATTCCTTATGTCAGCAGGACGAATATTTTTGACATTCTAAAGGACAGATGATTTCTCCCTGTGGAAAGAAATAGAAATATAACTTTAGAGAGGAAATTTGGCATTCTAAGAATTTATTGCAACAGTAATTGAATAAGACTTGACCTGTAGTCTGCAAAACTTGCTAGGACATGGTGGACGTCACCAATAAAGATGGAGCCCAGATTTCCTGTTCTTTTTAAGGAACAGACATTGGTCCACTTACTTGTCACATGACCAGTGTTCCAATATTTTTCTCTAGCTGACCTGACAACATCTTGTCATAGTGTTGAAGGAGCTGGGCAACTTGATATATAGATTTATGGGAAAATATTCACTATAACTTGTATTCTATTAATAGGAATCTCTGGTCATTTTGGGCCTAGGAGTCAAGTGGGTGGTCCTACTCCGTGATTGACAGCTATCTATCTATATCTATATATATATATATATATATATATATATATATATATATATATATATATATAGTACACTGCTCAAAAAACATAAAGGGAACACTAAGATAACACATCCTAGATCTGGATGAATGAACTAATCGTATGAAATACTTTCCTCTTTATATAGTTGAATGCGCTGACAACAAAATAACACAAAAAATTATCAATGGAAATCAAATGTATCAACCCATGTGTTACGCCGAGCGCTCCGGGTCCCTGCTCCTCCCCGGAGCGCTCGCGGCGTTCTCCCTTCTGCAGCGCCCCGGTCAGACCCGCTGACTGGGAGCGCTGCACTGACATTCGTGATGGGGATGCGATTCGCATAGCGGGACGCGCCCGCTCGTGAATCGCATCCCAAGCCACTTACCCGTCCCGGTACCCGGCTGTCATGTTCTGGCGCGTGCGGCTCCCTGTCCATATAACCTCACTTCCCCTGCACTTCCTTGCTGGATCTTGTTGCCTTGTGCCAGAGAAAGCGTTTAGTGTTGTCCAAAGCCTGTGTTCCAGATCTCCTGCTATCCTCATTGACTACGAACCTTGCCGCCTGCCCCGACCTTCTGCTACGTCTGACCTTGCCTCTGCCTAGTCCTTCTGTCCCACGCCTTCTCAGCAGTCAGCGAGGTTGAGCCGTTGCCGGTGGATACGACCTGGTTGCTACCGCCGCAGCAAGACCATCCCGCTTTGCGGCGGGCTCTGGTGAAAACCAGTAGCAACCCTAGAACCGGTCCACCGACACGGTCCACGCCAATCCCTCGCTGACACAGTGGATCCACATTCAGCTAGCCGAATCATAAGACCATGGAGGTCTGGATATGGAGTCACACTCAAAATCACAGTGGAAACCCCACTACAGGCTGATTCAACTTTATGTAATGTCTTTAAAACAAGTCACAATGAGGCTCAGTAGTGTGTGTGGCCTCCACGTGCCCGTGTGACCTCCCTACAACGCCTGGGCATGCTCCTGAAGGATGTCATCCCAGACCTGGACTAAAGAATCCGCCAACTCCTGGACAGTCTGTGGTGGATGGAGCGAGACGTCCCAGATGTGCTCAATTGGATTCAGGTCTGGGGAACGGGCGGCCAGTCCATAGCATCAATGCCTTCCTCTTGCAGGAACTGCTGACACACTCCAGCCACATGAGGTCTATCATTGTCTTGCATTAGGAGGAACACAGGGCCAACCACACCAGCATATGGTCTCACAAGGGGTCTGAGGATCTCATCTCAGTACCTAATGGCAGTCAGGCTACCTCTGGCAAGCACATGGAGGGCTGTGTGGCCCCCAGAGAAATACCACCCCACACCATTACTGACCCACCACCAAACCGGTCATGCTGGAGGATGTTGCAGGCAGCAGAATGTTCTCCACAGCATCTCCAGATTCTGTCACGCCTGTTACATGTGCTCAGTGTGAACCTGCTTTCATCTGTGAAGAGCACAGGGCGCCAGTGGTGAATTTGCCAATCTTGGTGTTCTCTGGCAAGTGCCAAATGTCCTGCACCGAGTTGGGCTGTAAGCACCACCCCCATCTGTGGACGTCAGGGCCATCATAGAGTCTGTTTCTGACCGTTTGAGTGGACACATGCACATGGCTCTGGCAGTGCTCCTCTTGCTCCTCCTTACACAAAGGCGGAGGTAGCGGTCCTGCTGCTGGTTTGTTGCCCTCTTACGGCCTCCTCCACATCTCCTGATGTACTGGCCTGTCTCCTGGTAGCGCCTCCATGCTCTGGACACTATGCTGACAGACACAGCAAACCTTCTTGCCACAGCTCGCATTGATGTGTCATCCTGGATGAGCTGCACTACCTGAGCCACTTATGTGGGTTGTAGACTCCGTCTCATGCAACCACTAGAGTGAAAGCACCGGTAGCATTCAAAAGTGAACAAAACATCAGCCAGGAAGCATAGGACCTGAGAAGTGGTCTGTGGTCACCACCTGCAGAACCACTCCTTTATTTGGGGGTGTCTTGCTAATTGCCTATAATTTCCACCTATTGTCTGTTCCATTTGCACAACAGCATGTGAAATTGATTGTCAGTGTTCTTCCTGAGTAGACAGTGGGATTTCACAGAAGTGTCATTGACTTGAAATTACATGTGTTGTTTAAGTGCTCCCTTTATTTTTTTTGAGCAGTGTACATACAGTAAAGGCTGTCAGTCAATGACAGATAACCATTATGCACACTATATACAGTAAAGGGTGTCATTCATTGAGTAGAACCGCCTAATGGACTCCTAGGCATAAGGAGAGCAGACAATATAATCACCAGTCTGCTGCTATGCAGCCCATATACAACAGGCCGTGGGTCCGTGCCTCAATACCTTTCTATCATAGCCAGCAGGAACTTTTTCAGAAGCTCTTTGATCGAACTAGACAGAGAAGCCTTCACTCTACATACCCGTCAATAAACCTTGGACCACCACGACCCTGTTACTGGTATGATTGTCATGTTGTGGAGTATTTGTTGTAGGTTCTAACAACTATCTACTGGGAACACTTAAGCAAGGCCGGCCATTCTGGAGACGTACCAGTCCATTCGTGCGGACTTTACAATGAGGCTCTTCTCACGGTTTTTCAGATCCTTACACTTGCTCATTTTTCCTGCTTCCAAAATATGAACTAGACAGAGTATTTTTTATAGAGGGTTTTCTTCATGGATGGAAACACACGGTGGAAACCATATATAACACAAGTGCTGAGTAATCTCCTTTTACATGACCCCACATGTGCCTTTCCGGATACGGATATAGATTGCTATAATATAACCAGCTGGGAAGCTGTATACTATAATACATTGATAATTTATTGGTTCACGGGCAATGGGTTCAGTTTTGATTAAACCTGAGATGAAGTTTGATATGTACATACTGTTGGTTTTGGACAGAACTGTCTTCTCTCCTAAACTTGCTAAGTTTATGTATGAAAATCCCTCAGTGGAAATTCTGGTGCCAAGAACTAAAACCTATAACATCTGTCAAAGAAAAAAAAAAAAACATATCTGAAAAAGATGGCTGAATGCAATATCATCCAGTCATTCTGTATTCTGTTACAAGCTCTCAGCAAGCAAATGTCTTTGTTGATTATGGCTGATGTATTTCATAGTGCACCACTACCCTTATTGGTTAAATCAAATTATGGATCTTGCTGTTCAGTATCTGAAGAGATGCCGCAGCCTGCATTGACTTACAGAAACAGCTAAACCCAAGACGTGACATTCTTACTGGGAAACATTGGGTTTTATCCTGCAGCTTTATATAAAGTGAGCGGTGAGCTGTGTATTTCCTATTTCTACATAGAAACCATGATTGCACCTGATTGCATATAAGACCCCATTCTGGTTAAGATGCATTTTTTTTTTTTTTAGAATTACTATATTGTATTTACATGCTGGTGTTTCATTTGGCTCTTTGGTCCAATGCCACAGCGGCTTTGTATTTGCTAACAGGTTTATGTATAGATCCCTGTGTCATCAGAAAGTGACCTCTTCTTTAAAGGGGTACTCCACTGGAAAACATTTTTTTTTAAAATCAACTGGTGCCAGAAAGTTGATGTGGGAGCTGCATGAGAAATTGCAGGGGTCCACAGTGGCGGGACCCCCGCGATCAGGCATCTTATCCCCTATCCTTTGGATAGGAGATAAGATGTCTTAGGGCCGGAGTACCCCATTAAAGGAATACTAAAAGAGAAAATTTACTAAAATTTACGATAAAATTGTGAAACATCTATGTTGAGATGTGATACAGTGAAGGTACAGGCCTATACCCTTCTGTGCAGTGCTGCAGACTAAAACTGATGTAAATTGTTATTTGACACAAGGGGCAGATTTACTATTGCAAATACCTCAGAATTCAAGAGATTCAGATTTACAATCTTATGTGTTTCAGTCATTTTTTAGACACTTTTCCAGGAAAGGCGTGTAGCTTATAACAAAAGAGCTTGGCTTCTTTTGAGAGGAGGTATGTCCCAAACAAGAGACTGTGCTCCAAATATGTGCCAATGTTTTGGCACAAGATTCTTGCATAACGTAGGACAACTTCTAGTTGGCCTAAACTAGAGAATCTATGGATACACCAGATTTATCAAACAATTTCATTGTGATAAAGCTGGGGCATTTAAAATCTGTCCATCTGTGTTTAAAAATTAGGGCTCGTTCACTCTACAGAATTGCAGGAACTCCCCCGCTTGCTGCACAATCCCGTTTACTTCAATGTGATTTGCGATGCTGTTTGCACACAGCGAAAGATCCGCAATAAAACTTTCGACTCTGATCCAAATTCCACTGGAGGATTAAACACCGCAGTTTTTGTGTATTAAAATCCGACTTTTCTCTGATATATGCAATCGGGGAAAATTCGTGAAAACTCAACATAAACATTACAGGGTTTGGCTAAAAATGTGTGGGCTCAGCTGACAATTTGTATCGCCAGTCTAAAGCGGTAGATATAATTTATTGGCGCAATATACAATATATATAAAAAAAAAATCTTTAGACTAAGCTGTTTTTTTTCTATTAAATATAGCAAATCCGCCAAGTGAATTTTATCCATAACTTCTTTGGTTTGAAGTCTGACTTAAGACTGTCTGGTGACTGCAGACAAAGGCTCTCGTCTGAGAAAACTGTAAAAGTTCTATCAGAGTAATGGAAGCAGTAGATGGCAGGTCAGACGACATCTGGGCAGATCACACAGACTGGTCCACTTTGATGTCAGCATGTACATTCCTGTCCGGTTCAAACACTAATATGACTTTCAAAGCTTTTACTTTTGTTTTTTTCTTAAACATCGAAGGGTTAATTAATCCCATAGTTACATCATCTGTTTCTTAAAAATGGAAAGTGTTGATGGGGATTCATACATTTTTCATTAAGTTACATTTTTTTCCAATTAAATAATTGACCTGATCTTAAAAAGAGAAACGGGCTCATCAAGCCGCCGACCCTAGTCATCATAATCATATAGATTTGCTCCCAATATCAGAATATGTCCAACAGTGCAAAGGTGGGCAGACATTTTCAATAATTGTCATGTATGGCTCGGACAAATGTTCATACATTCTCTATGGGGAGGGTAGGCCGCAACTTAGGGAGAACAAAAAGGAAAGTCTTGTCGGTGAAAATCCATTACTCCCAAATCCTTTCTCAACCAAGATCATCTGTCTGGAGGCCACCATACAATTTAGGGAGTTGGTTGAACCCACAGCACATCTATTTGAGTTTAAAGGCATATTCCAGGAGATATATTTTACATTTAACTATCAAAGATTTTATTTAAAAATTATAATACAAGGTTACATGTAAGATTGCTCATAACATGAATACAAATCAATGAACAGAGAAAGAAAAACATCTCATTAAGGATGCGACCTCTATAGCAGTAAGAAGCAATTATAACTAGAAGGTAAAGCGAGTCTTCACAGTGTGAGAGCTGCTAGGGGTAGCTTCTAGTAGACCATTTAGGACCACGACCATCAGTAGTCTCATGGAGAACCCTCCTATTAGCATCTTATTCTTATTGTAACCCTTAACGAAAAGCCAAATTAAAAAAAGGGGGAAAAGGACTTAATCTTGTTATGATCTAAATGTGGAAAGACAAATAAGTCCTGGGAAATCTGGGAGGCCGACACGACAAGGACAGAAACACAAGGGGGAACCCAGATATATCTTACATTTAAAGTGTATCTGTCATTTGACAAAAACTTTTATGTCACAGACACATGTGAAAAGTTTTGATTGGCTGGGTCCTCAGTGCTGAGACCCCCACAGATCAGGAGAACAAGTGTAGAGAAGCGGTAGAAAGCTTCACTGCTGCAGAGTTTGGCGTTTCCTGTGTGACCTGACAGAAAAGAAGTTCTGGCTGTGGAGACAGTCACCAGTGGGTTATTGGCAGCAGGTAAATGCAGTTTTTTTTTTTTTTAATGTCGTAAAATCACCCTTAGACATTATAAACTTAAAGGTGTAAATTGTACATTCAGTATTAGACAGCATTAACCCCTTAAGGACTCAGCCCATTTTGGCCTTAAGGACTCAGACAATTTAATTTTTACGTTTTCATTTTTTCCTCCTCGCCTTCTAAAAATCATAACTCTTTTATATTTTCATCCACAGACTAGTATGAGGGCTTGTTTTTTGCGTGACCAGTTGTCCTTTGTAATGACATCACTCATTATATCATAAAATGTATGGCGCAACCAAAAAACACTATTTTTGTGGGGAAATTAAAACGAAAAACGCAATTTTGCTAATTTTGGAAGGTTTTGTTTTCACGCCGTACAATTTATGGTAAAAATGACGTGTGTTCTTTATTCTTAGGGTCAATATGATTAAAATGATACCCATTATTATATACTTTTATATTATTGTTGCGCTTAAAAAAAATCACAAACTTTTAACCAAATTAGTATGTTTATAATCCCTTTATTTTGATGACCTCTAACTTTTTTTTTTTCCGTATAAGTGGCGGTATGAGGGCTCATTTTTTGCGCCATGATCTGTACTTTTTTTTGATACCACATTTGCATATAAAAAACTTTTAATACACTTTTTATAATTTTTTTTTAATAAAATGTATTAAAAAAGTAGGAATTTTGGACTTTTTTTATTTTTTTTCGTTCACGCCGTTCACCGTACGGGATCATTAACATTTTATTTTAATAGTTCGGACATTTACGCACGCGGCGATACCAAATATGTCTATAAAAAATGTTTTTTACGCTTTTTGGGGGTAAAATAGGAAAAAACGGACGTTTTACTTTTTTATTGGGGGAGGGGATTTTTCACTTTTTTTTTACTTTTACTTTTACATTTTTTAACATTTTTTTTTACACTTGAATAGTCCCCATAGGGGACTATTCATAGCAATACCATGATTGCTAATACTGATCTGTTCTATGTATAGGACATAGAACAGATCAGTGTTTTCGGTGATCTTCTGCTCTGGTCTGCTCGATCACAGACCAGAGCAGGAGACGCCGGGAGCCGCACGGAGGAAGGTGAGGGGACCTCCGTGCGGCGTTATGAATGATCGGATCCCCGCAGCAGCGCTGCGGGCGATCCGATCGTTCATTTAAATCGCGAACTCCCGCAGATGCCGGGATCTGTATTGATCCCGGCACCTGAGGGGTTAATGGCGGACGCCCGCGAGATCGCGGGCGTCGGCCATTGCCGGCGGGTCCCTGGCTGCGATCAGCAGCCGGGATCAGCCGCGCATGACACGGGCATCGCTCCGATGCCCGCGGTTATGCTTAGGACGTAAATGTACGTCCTGGTGCGTTAAGTACCACCTCACCAGGACGTACATTTACGTCCTGCGTCCTTAAGGGGTTAATAAATCTTGGCCCATGTGTTTGTGCATAACAGACAAGGCAAAATAGATGCTATGTTCAGCTCACCTTCCCCACTGTAGTGCACGGACCCACACCAGGCAAGGTGCACGCAAGGACAGGAACAAAAGGAGATGGTCCAGCACTTCACAAAAATTGCAGCTTTATTGGATTCCATTACAGCACATCCCACAGTAAAAACGATCACTCCACTGTCATACACGTTTCAAGCGCATGTTGCCTCTTCATTGGTGACCGATGAAGAGCGAGCATGCGCTTGAAATGCGTATGACAGTGGAGTGATCATTTTTACTGTGGGATGTGCTGTAATGGAATACAATAATTGCTGGACCATCTCCTTTTGTTCCTGTTTGTGCATTACACCCTTAATTAAAAATATTTAAATATAAAGCTCCACTATATTGTGCAGCTGTTTAAAATACAGAGGGTGCATCTATAAACAAAACCAGATGTAACATTGTAACAGGTTATTCAACAATTCAGAAAATAGGAGTGAGGGCCCTGCTCAAAAAACCTTACAATGTATGAGGAAAAAGGATGAAACAAGAGGTAAAAAGTTGCTTGATTTGTACAGTGGTTTACTAATAGAATAATGCAAATAAAGTGGAATAAGACAGTTACTGTGTTTGTACAAATATCAAGTACATAAGAGTACTTGGAGTGTGGGAGCAGTAAGAAATATGAAGCAGGGTGAAAGTGTTAAAAGGAAGGGGACAGAATAGGGATTGTGTGAGGCCTGCTTAGAAATGTGTTTTAGGGCAGGCTTAAAACCATGGTTGTTGGTGCCTACTATGTGTTTCTGCATATGTTGTTGGTTGTCAGACATAGATATCCTTCTTATCAAAACTGTAGTGTTGCGCACTTTGATAAGAAGGATATCAATGTCTGGCAACCAACAACATATGCAGAAACACAAGTGTGTTTGCTACTGTACCTTTACTATTGGCTGTAAGTAAGGGAAGTCCATACTTTTGCATGGTAGCGTTTTCATAAATTAGGATCCCACTAGAAGGTGTGCGGAGCCTACCCTCACCTAGTTAGGGAGTTAAGCCTCAGACCCAAGGAATTTGAAGCATACAGCCCCCCTAAGGAGGGAAGTTTTCTTCCAGTTAAAAACCACTAACTCATCCTGAGGGGAGTAGGAAGAAGCATAGAAGAAAACATTGAGGAGAACATCTCAAAGAATCCCTTTGCTACACTAGGGCCCTACTGGGCTTCAGGCTGGGCCTAGATACCCTGATACGGCCAAGCCATCATCTACATTTAGCACCTGAACTTCATAAAGGTTATTGTGGCAAAAGATTAAGTGGCTACTTTGTCATCAGGACACGGCTGCGCTGAGAGCCAAATGTGAATACCCCTCAGATAAGAGGCTTTGGGCTAGCAAAAGTCCCCTGAAGGCTTAAGCAAAACAGAAACTTATTGGGACCCCCATTCTTCAGTTACACGTGCACAGTAAATGGCATCCCCTTGTTCCAACCACCTACTGCCAACTGTTAGACTATAGTGGGAATTTTTGAGTCCAATACATCTGCTGGAAAAAATTGTGACTTTTTAAAACTTTACTCACTATACTTACTTTAAAGCATGTGGCCAGTGGGCAGGGCTTAGCGTAAAGTTAGTGTGGATGGGGAGCTAGCATAAATTGTAGTTGAAAACTATTTCAGCTCAAGAAAAATTAGTCAGGCTGCTCAATACCACCAGCGAGACATAATTGATAATGCCCGTGGAAAAAAACATAATTTTCGCAAAATAAGTAGATTCAATATTACCTTTTCCAGTCACCATATAAGAATAGAGATAAAAGTTTGTCCATAATTCCAAAACATGGCTGCCCACTTCCAGAAACACCTGTTCTCGGGTTGTGTGTGCTATTGCACCTTTTTCCCATTAACGTCAATCAAGCTGAGCTGCAATCCCAGATACAACCCATAGAGAGGTGTGGCACTGTATCTGGAAAAAACAACCTTGTTTTTCTAACCCTAGACAAGCCATTCAGCCTGAGCCAGTATATTGATTTATCCCAAATAAGGACAACGGTATTCACAGAATTCACTCCAATACTACATTCAGAAAATGTTCAGTATTTCAATGTGCAAAAATAAATATTGTAACCATATTCCTGGAGGTGAATGCAGAAATTCCCAGTCCCTGCCTTTGGCTGCAAAACAATCAAGATAATTACTAGGTCTCTGTTTTTAAAATTAGAATAAGTAGTCAGTGGCTAGGAATGCTACTCCTTCTGTGCCTTCACTTGGAGGAGTGGTGCGACATTAGGAAGAAGAGTCAGACACTATGAAATCTGGATGTCAATTTATCATAAACTAAAGAACATCTTATGATTTAGTGAGGGGGGGGGGTGGCACTGGGGGAGAGTCTGGGCCTACAAAAACAAAAAGTTGTGTTGTAGAGATTTTGCTCTGTAAAAGGATGAGCTGTGAGTTTCAACTATTGTCAATATTCTGTCTTATCTATACCATGGTGTCCCCTTTTCCTGCAATGCTTTACGGAACAATTTCTAGAAGCCTCCTCCTTATCATCACAGACTGAAAACAAAGTTCCAGCTTAATACTAGGCTTAGTGGCTATAATGAAAACTGCAATATTTTAAGATTCGTTTATAATATAGATAGTAAAATGGAAAATTGGAAAAAGAAAAATACTTTATAAAAAAAATCTAAAAACTTTAACTATCACATATAAAAACAAAAATTAAGTAATTTTCTTATGTTCTATTCCTTTTATAAAGTACCTATAACTTTAAAAAACTTTTGCAAAGTCACAGAGACATGTCAAAAGTCTTTATTGGTTGGGGTTTGAATGTTCAGAGGCCGATAATACGATGAGCTGGGAGAGAAGCAGGCAGCCGCACCCTCCTCTGTGTCTAAAAGACCTGGACAGCCACGTAGATTATGCGTCCACTGAGGTCACGTGACACAGAGTCGGGAGAGAACGCGCACTTGTGTGCACTTCTCCAAGCTCGTTCTCAATCAAAACTTATGTTATAGAGACATATCATATCAAAAGTTTTTTGAAAATAACAGGTACACTTAAAGTTTACTTTAAAGGGGAACTCCGGTGGAAACAAGTAGAAAACAAACGTTTTCAAATCAACTGGTGCCTGAAAGTTGAACAGATTTGTAAATTACTTCTATTAAAATAATCTTAATCCTCCCAGTACTTATTAGCAGCTGTATAATACAGAGGACATTATTTTCTTTTTGGATTTCTTTTCTGTCACTACCACAGTACTTTCTGCTGACACCTCTGTCCATGTCAGGAACTGTCCAGAGCAGGAGAAAATCCCCATAGCAAACATACAGTATGCTGCTCTGGACAGTTCCTAAAATGGACAGAGATGTCAGCAGAGAATACTGTGGTCAGACAGAAAAGAAATCCCAAAAGAAAAGAATTTCCTCTGTAGTATACAGCCGCTAATAAGTACGGAAGGATTAAGATTTTTTAACAGAAGTAATTTACAAATCTGTTTAACTTTCTTGCACCAGTTGATTTAAAATCTTAATCCTTCCAGTACTTACTGGCTGCTGTATAAAACAGAGAAATTTGTGAATTTCTTTTCTGTCTGACATGACAACAGTGCTCTCTGCTGACACCTCTGTCCGTGTCAGGAATTGTCAAGATTAGAATCATATCCCCATAGAAAACCTATCCTTCTCTGGACAGTTCCTGACAAGGACAGAGGTGTCAGCAGAGAGCACTGTGGTCAGGCTGGACAGAACTTCACAAATTTCTCTGTAGTATATCTGTATTATAAAGCAGCTGATAAGTACTAGAAGGGTTAAGATTTTTAAATAGAAATGATTTACAAATCTGTTTAAACTTTCTTGCACCAGTTGATTTGAATTTTTATATTTCCAACAGAGTATTCCTTTAAGTTTACTGGCCTAATAAATAAAATGATGTAGGTCACCTATAAAAAGTCTAATTCTCCTATCCTAACCGGCTGAAGAGTGGCCTGTACAAAGATTCACCTATTGGAATTCCTGGGTAAAAAAAAATAAAGAACCAAAAATGTATTTTTCTGTATGGAAACTGACCACCTAACTATCTTATCACAACGATACCACCCAGCTCATTGTGACTGCTAATACTCAGAGATTGTTCTGTGAGGGGAATGAGTGAAGCCTTAGGCACAATCCTGGGTGTTCTAGTGGCTTAAATGCCATTTCTTGTAGAGTTAAAGATCTAGATGGATACAATTAGAGAGTGATAAGGTAATCAGTTACCACTGACAATCCTGTTGTCATTTCACCAAAACTTGCCTTCAGGAAATACAGAATGTGTCCAGACATTTTTAAAAATAATCTCATGGTGCATAACGAAAGCTCCGAGATTTAACTTGTAAGACAAATATGAGCCCTTCCGGCATATTTAACATGCCTCGGATCAAGAATATGCTAACCCAAAGATATATACACAAATCCTTCCACTGGCCACTGGAAATGAGACAAAACAAATAGTATGGGGCAGAAGTTTATCGTGTAGCAGAATGTTATGATATACAGTTTTGGTCTACTGACTATGTATGACACAGAAAAGGCCTATAATGTATGTTTTATTTAACCTTTCTCATGTCAAATTGTAACTCACAAGCAAGACAGCAAATCAGAAAAAAAAAAACCTCAGGAGCTGTGCTGGGTGAATGTGAACCTTGTTTTAATGTCACATTCCAGACGGATTAATATAAAAGTGAAAAAAAAATCAAGTTTTAGTTTTCCATCTTTTTTCAGTGTTTCCAGCGGCTGATGTCAGTGGCTGGCACATTGGTTCACGTCAAGTAAAACACTTCCCGTGGTCTAGGATACCATGTGGAGAGGTTTGTCCCATTTACCCGGTGCTGTAAAATGTACATCCGTGTAGCTCTCTGGATTCAATTATCATTTTGGAATGTTCTGCCGGCTTGCGGCTTTCTCCTATGAGTTCCTTTAAACACAGATACTGGGTTATATTTTCATGTGTTACACAATACCCACCATGGAATTTAGTGTTTGCACTTTGTTACATTGAAACCATACACATCCATATTCTATCAGAGCAAACCTAATAACAGCAGAACACATGTTATAATTCAGAAGATCTTGAAATAGTGATTATAATGACTGGATTTATTGTCAGTGAATGAACAAATGTGTCTGTAGGAGGTTGGTCCCAGCAAAGTTATGTGCATCTTTTCATTTACTGTATTCTCTACTAATGACATATGAAGTTTCCATATGAATTATAGTTCCCCCATGCCTCCTAGACTGTCACAGTGGTGGGGCTTTGACTTATACTGTATTATCTGTTTCTAACCTTGCCATCGGCTTTTCCTACAATTCCAGATGTCCTGATTTTAAATTCCCTATAGCAGCGGTACTCAACTGGCGGACCGCGGTCGCCAGTCATCCGGACCTCCGGGCGGTTTCCTGAACCATTCGCTGTCCTGGCATTCATATGTATCGGTGTCTTTAGTACACGATACATACGAATAGCTGTGCGCCGCCGGAGCGAGGGAACACTCTGCTCCCTGCCCGGCCAGCACTTCTCCTATGATTAGCGCTGCCTGCATCATCTGCTCTGGCCAGGCCTGACAATAAGAGGCCAGAGCAATGGAGCATCGCCGAGACCTGGGACACAGGTACGTGTGCAGGGCCGGACCATCTGCGGGGCCAGCCATCTGCGCCCAGCACCAGTGAAAGTAAGAATAATGCAGGGGTCTTGGGGGGGGGGGGGGGGGGATTGTTAGGGCAGAAGGGAATAAAGAGGTATATGGGGGGGGGCAGCACAAAGGTGTAAAGAAGAATGATGCAGGGATCATGGGGGGTGTTAGGGCAGAAGGGGATAGAGGGGTCTGGGGGGCAGAAAAATGTAAAGGAAAATAATGCAGTGGTCTTGGGGGGGGTGCTAGGGCAGAAGGGGAAAGAGGGGTCTGGAGGGGCAGAAAAGTGTAAAGAAGAATGATGTGGGGGGGGGGTGTTGGGGCAGAAGGGGATAGATGGGTTGGGGGGGCAGAAAAGTGTAAAGGAGAATGATGCGGGGGGAGTTGGGGTAGGAGGGGATAGATGGTCTGGGGGGACAGAAAAGTGTAAAGGAGAATGATGCGGGGGAAGTTGGGGCAGAAGGGGATAGATGGGTCTGCGGGGCAGAAAAGTGTAAAGAAGAATGATGCAGGGGTCTTGAGGGGCAGAGGAGTCTGAAGGACATTCCTCCGGCAGAAATCTGCTTGCAGCAGAGTCCAATTGTTTTCAATGGGATTCTGCTGCTCTGTGCATACTGTGGAATTGCCACAGTGGACTTTCCCCAGCGGAATGGACCTACACCATGTTTGTTCTTTGGGTGGATGTCCATTCTGCTGTAGGAATTCCGTCAGACTGCATTGTCATCTATAGAGATGGCGCATATCCGTGCAGTCCTATCACCAATGGCTTCGGTGGTGCCTGCAACAAGCAGACATTTCACCAACTAAATGTACACAGTGTGGAGAAGCCCTTAGGGGTCTGCAGAAGGAGGGGAAAAATGGGTCTGGGAGAGTACAGGGGTGGGATTCTGACAAACAGAGTCTGGCAGTATTATTTTTAGGGGTCATGATGTCTGGCAGGGTTATAATGATTATTGTTGTCATACAGAGGATGAGGATCTGCTAACAAAGTAACCAATGATGTGCAGGCGTCAGACTCTGCAGAGGAAGATGGAGCTGCGGAATCTTGACCAGATGAAGAAGAAAAGTAAAGACAACAGAGAAGACTTACAATTGTGTATTCTCCTGACTGTCCCATCAGAGCTAGAGTCACTCGTAATTTCTGAAGTGATGATGGGTGACACTGAACACCAATCTGTGGCTGTCCAACTGTCACAAAACTACAACTCCCATAATGCCTGAGGCTTTGCAACAGCTGGAGAGCCACTTAAACCGAGGTGATTTTAGAGTATGCAGCCTATGTTATTTTGACTTCTGTTAGTCTGACTTCTGCGCACCCACTGTAAAAAAAAATGGGCTGCATAGTCTAATATGCCCGGGCCTATTTTTGCCCACAGTCCAGCCCTGGAAGTATGTGTATTACAAGTATTTCCCAACCTTAAACTCTATAGTTTCAAAACTACAGCTACCATCATGCTTTTCTGTCTGCATGATGGGAGTTGTGGTTTTGGGCAGGCATAGTGGCACAGTTTATATGGGGGGGCAGGCATAGTGGCACAGTTAAGGGAAACAGAGGTATAATTCGGGTTAGGGCACAGTGACAGTATAATATTTCGGGGCACAGCATGTGTTAGTTTTATACTCAGGGGCACAGTGTGGGGCAGCATTATAATCAGGTAAATTAACCCCAGGGGGTTAACCAAAAGAAACCTCTATACGGCATGTGTCACAAATCATAAAACATAACTATTATTGTGAATGATTTAATATGTAAGGTGAGGAAATAAATGTATTTAAAAACACAGCTCCACTACAGTCCCTACGCTCTATAGGATATGGCCTTAGGGTCGGTTAACTGGCCGTCCATTTCTCAGGACTATTTGTTACTGACTCACATCAATAATACCAGACCTAATTCGGGCGCTGCTTCAGGCCTCCGGTGTGCGTCCCCTGCATCGTTGCTATGCACTGCACGGCGCGGCGCATGACGTCAGTGCGCCGCTCCGTGCAGTGCATAGCAACAACACAGGGGACGCACACCGGAGGCCTGAAGCAGCGCGGACCCGACCCCGGCAACAGGTAATTATGCAACCGGGGATGGAGGGAGGCAACGGGGCAGCGGCGCCGGCAATGGGTGCCGCTGCCCCTTCTCTCCCCCTGGCTGTCGGCGCCGCTTCTCTCCCACTGGCTATCGGCGCCGGCAATGGGGCGCCGGCACCGATAGTCAGGGGGACAGAACGGGCAGCGGCACCGATAGCCAGGGGGAGAGAAGGGCCGGCAGCAGGGCTCTAGACCCCAGGAAAGGCAGGGGAGAGAAGAGGGCAGCGACGGCCTCTCTCCCCCTGCCTTTCCTGGGGGTGTATCGGGGTATACACGCGCACACACGCACACTCATTTTACCATGGATATTTGGTAAAAAACGTTTTTTACCCAAATATCCTTGGTAAAATGAGGGTGCGTGTTATAGGCCGGTGCGTGGTATACCCCGATAAATACGGTATTAGATGTTAGTTTATGTGCATTATATTATCATGGTTCCAACGGGAAAATACCTATCACAGTATATATTAAATAAATTGCTAATCATAATGCTATTATGTGCAGGGTACATAATGTTTTATATGGAGTACATGATGTTTAACATAGAGTGCATGATATTAAAGGGGTATTCCAGGCAAAACCTTATTTTATATATATCAACTGGCTCCGGAAAGTTAAACAGATTTGTAAATTTATTCTATTAAAAAATCTTAATCCCTCCAATAGTTATTAGCTTCTGAAGTTTTCTGTCTAACTGCTCAATGACAATGTCATGTCCCGGGAGCTGTGCATGATGGGAGAATATTCCCATAAGAACTGCACAGCTCCCGGGATGTGAGTCATCAGAGAGCAGTTAGACAGAAAACAACAACTCAACTTCAGAAGCTAATAACTATTGGAAGGATTAAGATTTTTTAATAGAAGTAATTTACAAATCGTTTAACTTTCCGGAGCCAGTTGATATATAAAAAAAACGTTTTGGCCTGGAATACCCCTTTAACTATATCAAAGACAATGGTATTTCTAGAGGTGCATGATATTATGATGTTTAATATAAGGAGCATATGCTGTTATATGTGAAGCGTATAATATTTTATAGATCCAGGGCATATGATGTTATTAATATATGGGGCGCATGATATTTTTAAAGGTGCATATTTGTACAAAAAAAAAGTATGATATTTTATATAAATAAAGTACATTGTTTCTTTACATAAAGTGCGCATGATAATTCCCATAGAAAACCCATGATATTTAATCAAAGAAACCACATATAGTGGCTCTTGTTTAGGATAAATATATGTATGATGTATTGCGTGTTGTTACTATCTGTTAAGGTGAATATATGGGTCTGGAGATCGGTTAATGGATGTTATATTCTTCATGATGTATCATGTTTGGCTCACTGGACAAATCATATCCTACCTCTACCATTGATTATATATGATTATACTTGTGTATTAATCTAAACCTCATCTATGGCTGGTAGTCCTCAATGTTTCATCGATCCCCCGGATCAATCATAGTCTTTTCAAATCCCATTAAGAATGTCAATATATTCCATATACCAAGTCCACTATACTCTCAAATAGACTTCTAAATGAAGGCTGTGTAGTTGAACCCCTCATTCAAGCCATGAGTACTCAGTGTCTTCAGCCGAAAAATCCATTTCGACTACTCTTTAAGGAGGATGTTGTCTAGATTCCCTCCCCTATGACCAAGTCTAATTTGCCGTAATCCCCAGAAGCGCAGAATGCTGGGTCATTAGCATGTACGTCTCTGACATGACGAGCGATGGGTGTGTCAGCCCCCGTCTGAATACCACTAAGATGTTTCAAGATCCGTCGCCGGAACTCTTGTAGGTTTTTGCCCACATATAATTTCGGGCATGTGCAAGCACATATGTATATTATACCCGTGCTTTTACAGTTTACAAAATCGTATAGTTTGTATACCCTGCCATCTGCCGGGTTCACAAACTCTTTCCGGCGAGTTACAAGTGTACAACAAGGGCAAGTGCCCATGTTGGTTTTTTTTTAGCCTTGTTTCTTTTTTCTGCATACTGAAGTGGCTATGGACGACCATGTCTCTTAGGTTCAGCCCTCTCCGATAAGTAACACTCGGATAAGTGTATAACACTGTCTTCAGGTCTTCATCCACTGTAAGTTTCGACCAATATCTTCTAATGATGTTCATTACTTGTTCTGACCTATTGTCAAATGTCCTGATACAGCGGATAGTTCTCTGCTCTCGATGATTCCTCATATTGTTGTCCCCTTTCAGGAGGTCCACCCTTGGTGTACCTCTCGCTCTTCGAAAGGCTTTAGTTAGATGTTTCTTTGAGTAACCCCTAGCCTCAAATCTCCTCATTAGTTTCTGGGATTCTGTTACAAAGGTATTTTCCTGCGAGCAATTCCGCCTCACTCTTAGGAATTGGCCTACTGGAATTCCTCATTTTAAAGGTGTTGGATGCCAACTGCCCATTCAAGAATGTGATATGATAGTCATATCCAAGAAATTGATAGAGTTATGTCCGAATTTGGATGTGAACAACATCCCTATCTGGTTGTGATTCAAAACTGAAACAAAATCGTGAAAAAGTTCCCTACCACCGTCCCACAAAATCAGTGAAAATCAGTGGTCAGTGAAAATCAAATTGTCATCAGTGAATACAATAGTGTCTTCCCACCACCAAAGAAACAAGTTTGCGTAGGTGGGAGCACAAACCGTGCCCATAGCAGATCCCTTTATTTGATGGTAAAATTTACCATTAAACGTGAAGAAATTGTGAGTGAGAATGAAACGTAAGAGTGATAAAACAAATTCATTATGTGCATCATAGTGTGTGCCCTTAGTGCTCAAAAAGGGCATGACTGCCTTAATACCTAATTCGTGCTTGATTCTGCTGTACAGGGCTTCCACGTCCAGACTAGCCAGACAAGGTTTGAGAATCAGGCCGGTGAGCGCATGCGCAGTAGCTTATGAACAGAGGAACGCGTGCACATTGAATGTGAGATGCGCGGTCGCGTGCATGCGGCGGCCCACGTGATCGCGGCTAATCACATGACATGGGAGCGGAAACAGTCAGATGCGGGCCGATGTTGACAGCGGGCTGAACACGGATTGGACCACATGGAATCAAATGTGAGTGGCGAATCACCCGTATAGCGGGTGATGTAATATAATATCGTATAAAGTGATTGTCCATGAACATGAAGTTAAGTATGAACAATAGTGATTGGTGTGTGTGCAGTTGTTGGAGCACAGTGTGTCTGAGTGGTCAGCTAATTATGACACTAGGAGGATACCATATAAAAAGGCTCATTTAGCTGGGACATTCATTGCTGTCAGTGGACTCCTTGATAAAGCCACAACAGTGGCGAAACATGTCGGGGTGTGATAGATTTGTGTTTTAACAGCAACACCACTGAGTCCAATGCCGAGTATATTTGAATAAGCCAATTGATAGGGTCCTACCTGGCTAACCTAACCACTTCGCTGTTATACAGCCCATACCTGTGGTGTACAGCAGGTTTATAGGGGCTGGGATTCCCCAGTACCTCATACTGGGGAATCTGATAAACAACAACCACATATATAAGTCGCTTGTGTGTATATAAAGACCTCAACATCATACATAGAACTCTATCCAGGCCAACTCCAGGGCACTCATTGAAGTAAGGGATTATATGACCCATATTGAGGCTAGTAGTTCTCAAGATCTCACATATAGGTGATATTTGCACCTGTTTGCTCTTGGGCGGTATATATCGTGACTTGGAATGATACATACACACGATTAATATCAATAGTGAGATATATGCCCGAATTAGGTCTGGTATTATTGATGTGAGTCAGTAACAAATAGTCCTGAGAACTGGACGGCCATATCCTATAGAACGTAGGGACTGTAGTGGAGCTGTGTTTTTAAATACATTTATTTCCTCACCTTATATATTAAATCATTCACAATAAAAGTTATGTTTTATGATTTGTCGCACATGCAGTATAGAGGTTTCTTTTGGTTAACCCCCTGGGGTTAATTTGGCTGTGTATTGCATTACCTCTGCATGTGTTACCAGGCCAAAAACTAGTAGTGTGGCATTATAATCAGTGGCACAATATGTGGCAGTATTATACTCAGAAACAGGGTATGTGGCAGTATTATATCAGGGGCATGGTGTTTGAAGCATTCTATTTAGGTACACAGAATTTGGCAGTATTATATTCAGGGGCACAGTGTGTGACAGTATTATCTTCTTGGGTACAGTGTGAGGCAGCATTATAATCAGGGGCACAATGTGTGGCAGTATTATACTCAGGGGCACGGTGTGCAGCAGTATACCCAGGGGCACAGTGCGTGGCAGTTTTCTATCAGGGGCATGGTGTTTGACAGCATTCTGTTTAGGTTCACAGCATATGGCAGTATTATACCAGGGGCACAGTGTGTGTCAGTATTATACCAGGGGCACAGTGTGTGGCAGACAAATAGCCAGGTCCAGATGGCATACACCCCCGTGTTCTAAAGGAATTAAGTACTGTAATAGACAGACCCCTATTTTTAATATTCATGGACTCTATAGTAATAGGGACTGTCCCCCAGGACTGGCGCATGGCAAATGTGGTGCCAGTATTTAAAAGAGGGACAAAAGGTGACCCTGGAAATTATAGGCCTGTTAGTTTAACCTCTGTTGTATGTAAATTGTTTGAGGATATTCTAAGAAATGCTATTCTGGAGTAACTTGATAAAAATTAATGTATGACTCCATATCAGCATGGCTTTATGAGGGATCGGTCCCATCAAACTAACCTGATCAGCTTTTATGAGGAGGTGAGCTCCAGACTAGACCAAGGGGAATCGCTGGATGTCGCAAACCTGGATTTTTCCAAAGCATTTGATACGGTGCCACACAAACGGTTGGTGCATAAAATGAGAAGGATTGGTCTGGGGGAGAATGTGTGTAAGTGGGTAAGTAACTGGCTCAGTGATAGGAAACAGAGGGTGGTTATTAATGGTACTTATTCTGATTGGGTGACTGTTACTAGCTAGGGGTCAGTCTTGGGTCCTGTTCTATTTAATATATTAATTAATGACCTTGTAGAGGGGTCGAATAGTAAAGTAGCAATCTTTGAAGATGATACTAAACTCTGTAAAGCAGTAAACACAATAGAGGACAGGGCACTGTTACAAATGGATCTGGATAGGTTAGAGGTTTGGGCTGGGAAGTGGCAAATGAGGTTCAACACTGATAAATGTAAGGTAATGCACATGGGGAGGAAAAATCTGGGCTGGGATTATGTATTAAATGGGAGCACACTAGGGACGACTGACATGGAAAAGGACTTGGGAGTTTTAGTTAACAGTAAATTTAGCTGTAGTGACCAGTGTCGGGCAGCTGCTGCCAAAGCAAATAAAATCATGGGGTGAATCAATAGGGGCATAGATGCCCATGACAAGGAAATAATTCTACAAATCACTAATCAGACCACACATAGAATACTGTGTACAGTACTGGTCACCAGTGTACAAGAAAGATACAGTGGAGCTGGAGAGTGTTCAAAGACGGGCAACCAGGGTAATACGGGGAATGGGAGGACTACAGTACCCAGAACGATTATCAGAATTAGGGTTATTTAGTTTAGAAAAAAGAAGGCTTAGGGGAGACCTAATAATTATGTATAAATATATCAGGGGACAGTACAGAGATCTCTCCATGATCTATTTATACCCAGGACTGTATCTATAACAAGGGGGTATCCTCTACGTGTAGAAGAAAGAGGGTTTCTACACCAGCACAGAGGGGGTTCTTTACTGTAAGAGCAGCAAGACTGTGGAATTCTCTCCCGGAGGAAATTGCCCCGTTATTATCCATTGCATCATATCCAGATCCGGTCAACCACTAGTAAGTTGCTATTCTTTCACATCATAAGAGATTTTCCTTACTTATGTGGAATTTGGTAGAAAAAAAAAGATATTGCAACATTCAGTCCACAGCACAGCAATGGGGCCTCCATATGCTGCTGTACATCTGTCATAATGCAAATGTTACCTGAAGAAAGCATGGCTTGTAATGCCTCATACACAGTGTCTAGTTTTGGTTCTACAATAGCCTTTTAAAGGGGTACTCCACTGCTCAGCGTTTGGTACAAACTGTTCCAAACGCTGGAGCCGATGCTGGGAGCTCGTGACATCATAGCCTCGCCCCCTCTATGCAAGTCTATGGGAGGGGGTGGGGCATGACATAATGAGGGGTGGGGCTATGATGTCACAAGCTCCCGGCGCCGGCTTAAGCATTCGGAACAGTTTGTTCCAAACATTGAGCAGAGGAGTACCCCTTTAAGCTCAGCAAAGTTTTATGAACCAAAATTTTGTAGTATGTTTTAGTCTGGTGCTTCCCATAAACAAAATAATATGATTAATAGTACTACTATTTTTTTTATTACAGTATTACTATTGTTTGAAGCTCTTTACAAACTCCCATATTTTTCAAAGACAACATAAGTCATGAATTAAGTCACCATCCATTGCCATGAGCTTTGTGCATTGACCCTAAAAGATTGACCTTCAAGATCATACGAATAGCTGGAAAATCTATAACCTGCTCAAAAACAACCAAAAACCAAGACTTGCTAACGTGTGTCTGAAAAACAAAGCCAAACAAAATACAAAAGGTTGAAATCTAAATTACAGCACAATGTTCTTACAAGGACTTTCAATGTTTGGAAAGAAAAACAACTCTACTGATTTTCATGTCAAAACCTCAAGAGCCACGACAACCCCGAACAGTTCTTGTTTTTTGCTTTTAACTGCACATAGGTAAAAGTTGATTTACACTTGTATAAGAAAAAGTGTGCTAAATGACTTCGCTAATCAAGGTAATTTAAGACTTGCTAAGTCATTATACTCAATTTAGTTCTTGACATGAGGTAAAGTATAGGGTGTAGTCTCCTTTGAACTAGTTGACATAAGTAAATACAAAATAATTCGGACCCCTGTAATCTAAAATGATATAACGTTTTTCGTGTTGATTGTACTTTGTTAAAAGGAACCATTTGAAGAATCTTAATGTGGATTAAACAAAAAAAAATTATATTAAAAGAATGTGCTTTAAGCTTTTACAACCCAGATGTAATTGTTTTCCTTAATGGTACTTGGCAGTCTGCTTTACAAAGCATTAAATAAACCTGCTCTTATATTTCTCATGTAAGACAACTCTTTGGTCCGGCCTGAAATGCATCATATCGAAGCTCAGACTGTTTTAAAAAAGATTATCCACATAAACCAAGCTTATCGCAATTCAAGTATACCTGTCATTTAAAAGAAAAAATAAAACTTTTGAAAACTTTGAAAGTTTTTATCAGTTGGAGTCTGGGTGTTCAAACTCTGACCAATCGGTAGAATGAGCCGGGAGAAGTGTGTGCCTAGCATTTTCTCTCCTGACACTGTGTCACGTGACCAGTATGGATTTATAATGTAAGTCTATGAAACGTCCCGCTCACACAGACACAGAGCAGGTAGAGAAGCGCCCAGCAGGTTTTCTCCTTTCTCGTTCTATTAAATGGTTGGGGTCTGAACACCACCCAATAAAAATATTTGGCATGTGCCTAGGACATGTCAAAAGTTTTTAGAATGTCAGGTACACTATAACAAATGCCAACATGTCCAAAACCATTTAAAGGCCTTTCAATCTGGTTTGTCTACCATGATATGTGAATAGACTGGACAAACCCTACCACATTTTGTGGCTATGGACATGAGTGTATATGATGAAACTCTGAACGAATACCCGACTAAACACCAAACTAAACAAATATATTGTTCCTTATGTAATTATAATACACTTTGCTATTTACTTGCAGTTAAAATTCTCAACCTTTATATGTTTTTAATGTGATTAAAAAACAGCCACTAGGTGGCTCTTTTCTGTTCTCTGCCGCAAATCAAACAGTTAGTTTGGTCTCCTCCTGGCCTGGCAGGAGCCCAAACTCAGGAAGTTCCCTGTGTCCAACTTCAAGTCCCAGGATTCCTTTTTTTTTTTTTTTGACTGTGATGTCCCTTTTCTCCCTCCCACACATTACCCACCCCACCCATTGAAGCACACCTGGGACAATTACCAGCAGCCTTGTAAAGAATGTTGCCCCCCCCCCCCCCACCCAGCGTTCGTGTGACCCATTGAAGCATTCATGCTCCCTTTAAACTCCTGACTGGTGATGTACTGTAAACTGGTGATGTAATGTCTCAGTCAGCACTGCAATCTGGGAAAACTCGATATGACACTCAAAGATCACATAAGAATTGCGAGACCAGCCATCAAACACTAGTACAGACACTATAATATAAACTACACTAACTTTACAGCCCTCTAGCACAGTCAAATAAAAAAATTCAGGGAATACCCCTTAAATGCAGCATATCTCAAGAAGATTGTGGCACACCAATAAAAAAGCAGCATACACCGCTCCAATCGGGTTTAAACATGCAGCAACACACTTGCTCAGTCAATAAGGAGCAGCAGCAGTGGCTTGTTTCAGCTACTGATTGGCTGAGCAGGTACATGACATCCTGTCCCTAAACCCAAAAGCCCCAAATGCTAGGCAGCGGAGCTTCGTTTTACCGGTAGTGGTAGGAGAACAAATACGTTTTGACAGTTTTTTTCTTTCTTTATAAAGTACCTTCTAGACAACTCCTTTAGGATTTGTGGAGGGGGTACTGCATTTTTGTGTAGGGTCTAAAAGGGCTACTACGGTGGATAACACATTTTTTCAAATCAACTGGTGGACTTGATTTGTAAATTACTTCTATATAAAAATCTTAAAGGGGTACTCCAGTGGAAAACTTTTTTTTTTTAAATCAACTGGTGCTAGAAAGTTAAACAGATTTATAAATTACTTCTATAAAAAAGTTTGAATCCTTCCAGTACTTATTAGCTGCTGAATACTACAGAGGAAATTATTTTCTTTTTGGAACAGTGCTCTCTGCTGACATCCCGAGCACAGTGCTCTCTGCTGACATCTCTGTCCATTTTAGGAACTGTCCAGAGCAGCAAATATTCTCTATGGGGATTTTCTCTTACTCTGGACAGTTCTTAACCTCTTAAAGGGGTATTCCAGGCAAAACCTTTATATATCTATCTATCTATATATATATATATATATATATATCTATATATATATATCTATATATAGATATATATATCTATATATATATAGATATATATATATATATATATATAGAAACAAAAATGGCGACCACAGCACTCCAAATAAATGTGCAAAAGAATTTATTCCAAGATAAAAACAGGCAATGTTTCTGTGGCCTCACACCACCATTTTCAAGCATGGCTTGAAAATGGTGGTGTGAGGCCACAGAAACGTTGCCTGTTTTTATCTTGGAATAAATTCTTTTGCACATTTATTTGGAGTGCTGCGCTCCCATTTTTGTTTCTATTGCCCTTTGGACAGAGACTGACTGCACCCACGCACAGTTGGCTTGGGAGTGCTGCTCTTCAACCCGAATATATATATATATATATATATATATATATATATATATATATATATATATCAACTGGCTCCAGAAAGTTAAACAGATTTGTAAATTAGTAAAAATATAGAAATGTGTTCAGCTCACAAAAACACAATCCGAGGATATAATTGGTTATATGCCGAAACCCAACGGCTGGAATTATGAAAAAATAATATACAAAATGTATAACCAATCCTCAAGGATTCTACCCCAAAAGGTACATAATGATGTTTGAATAAAATGTCATAGGATGCTTTAGTTAACAATTTTTATTCAATACATATATAAAATTGTATATATAAAATTGTATATTGCACTATATATCCTCTGCCATAAAATATAACAGGATGAAGAAAACCACTGGGCCCAAGTGGTGACACCCCCCCTATATATATAAAGATCAAAAATGGTGAAAAAATATGTAAAATAATGTCCAGCACTCTGGTGACCTTATTAGGTGAGGTCTAATTGAAAAAATTCCGGTCTGATTGTTAATAGTCTGTAACAATTATTTCAAGTCCTTTGCTGAGCGATGTTACAGTCTTTACAAATGATATTGTAGCAAATAATATTTCATTGCTGTTGTAACTTATAGCTGGTTAATAAAGTTACTTAATTAAGCTCAAACAGATATTGCTGCTGGTAGTATAGCTCACCCGCTCCTGTGGGACTCTGCGTACGATGTCCTCTATGATATGCCTCGTACGGAGGCGTTGGCAGAAGGTATCTCTGCTGGCAAAGTGGATGCCTTTGTGGGTGCACTTGGCAGAGCGTCTCCCCTGACCTCTGCACTGCTGTTAACGAAGGGGGTACCGCTGGATGGTATGGCGTCCCTCGTGGTGTGATGATGGAGTCCTGGGCGGGTGAGCAAATGGAGCTCTCACAGCAGGATTTCGGCTCAGATCGTGGCAAGCATAGAGAAAGTCCGGAACGGATTTAGAGCTGAAGTTATACCGGTCTCAGTCTTTTCCAGGTACTGGTGCCAGATTCACACTTTGTATATGAGTGCGATATTATATGAATGTCCTAGACGCGTTTCAGGGTTCTATTGCAGGTAGCGCACGACCCTTTCTTCAGTAGGAATTAAAAGCAAATATAGGAATTAAAAGCAAATATAGATTTGTAAATTACTTCTATTAAAAAATCTTAATCCTTCCAATAGTTATTAGCTTCTGAAGTTTTCTGTCTAACTGCTCAATGATGATGTCACGTCCCAGGAGCTGTGCATGATGGGAGAATATTCCCATAGGAACTGCACAGCTCCCGGGACATGAGTCATTAGAGAGCAGTTAGACAGAAAACAACAACTCAACTTCAGAAGCTAATAACTATTGGAAGGATTAAGATTTTTTAATAGAAGTAATTTACAAATCTGTTTAACTTTCCTGAGCCAGTTGATATATAAAAAAAGTTTTGGCCTGGAATACCCCTTTAAGGACCAAGCTCATTTTCACCACAAGGACCAGGCCAATTTTATTTTTGCGTTTTCGTTTTTTCCTCCTCGCCTTCTAAAATCCGTAACTCTTTTATATTTCCATCTACAGACCCATAAAAGGGCTTGTTTTTTGCATGACCAATTGTACTTTGTAATGAAACCTCAAATTTTACCATAATATGTACGGCGAAACAAAAAAAAAAATATTTTTTAGGGAGGAAATTTAAATGAAAACCACAATTTTGCACATTTTGGAGGGTTTCGTTTTCACACTATACACTTTAAAGTAGAAATGACATTTGTTCTTTATTCTGTGGGTCAATATGATAAAAATGATACCCATGACTAGATACTTTTATATTTTTGTACCGCTAAAAAATAAAATCTAAAACTTTTTGTACAAAATCAGTAATCTAAACTTGCCCTATTTTGATCATCTATAACTTTTTCATTTTTCCGTATATAGGGTGGTATGAGGGCTCATTTTTTGCACCGTCATCTGTACTTTTTATCGATACCACATATATAAAACTTTTAGATAATTTGTTATAAATTTTTTTGGGAATAAAATGTGACAAAAAAGCAGCATTTTTGGGCTTTTTTGAAAATTTTTTACGTTTACGCCGTACACCGAACGGAATCATTAACATTATATTTTGATAGATCGGACATTTACACACGCGGCAATACCAAATATGTTTATTAAAAAAATTACGCTTTTTGGGGGTAAAATAGGAAAAATTGACTATTTCCATTTTTATTGGGGGAGGGTATTTTTCACTTTTTTTTTACTTTTTATTTTTTACATTTTTCAACTTTTTTTTTAAACACTTTTTATGTCCCCATAGGGGACTATCTATAGCAATCATTTGATTGCTAATACTGTTCAGTGCTATGCATAGAACATAGCACTGATCAGTATTATATTATCTCCTGCTCTGGTCTGCTCGATCTCAGACCAGAGCAGGAGACGCCGGGAGACGGACGGAGGCCGGTGAGGGGACCTCTGTCCGCCATTACAGATGATCGGATTGCTGCGGCAGCACTACGGTCGATCCGATCATCTATTTTAACGTGCGGATTGCCACAGATGCCGTGATCGGTACTGATCACGGCATCTGAGGGGTTAATAGCGGACATCCGCGCGATCGTGGATGTCAGCCATTACCGGCGGGTCCCCAGCTGTGTATGACACGAGCACCGCTCCGATGCTCGCGGTCATACATAGGGCCTAAATGTACGTCCTGGTGCGCGAAGTACCGCCAAGCCAGGACATACATTTACGTCTGTGGTCGTTAAGGGGTTAAAATGGACAGAGATGTCAGCAGAGAGCACTGTGGTCATGATGTCAGCAGAGAGCTCTGTGTTCCAAAAAGAAAATAATTTCCTCTGTAGTATTCAGTAGCTAATAAGTACTGGAAGGATTAAGATTTTTAATAGAAGTTATTTACAAATCTGTTTAACTTTCTGGCACCAGTTGATTTAAAAAAAAAATAAAGTTTTCCACCGGAGTACCCCTTTAACCCCTTAAGGACCAGGGTTTTTTCACTTTCATTTTTTTCTCATGACCTTTAAAAAATGATAACTCTTTCAATTTTGCACCTAAAAATCCATATGATGGCTTATTTTTTGCGCCACCAATTCTACTTTGTAATGACATCAGTCATTTTACCCAAAAATCTACAACGAATCAGAAAAAAAAATCATTGTGGGAGAAAATAGAAGGAAAAACACCATTTTGTAAATTTTGGGGGCTTCTGTTTCTACGTTGATTTTGTCGTACTTCTGGAAAAAAATCATAACTACATGCAGGAAAATGTATACGTTTAAAATTGTCATCTTCTGAGTGCTACCTCTCCTTGACCTCTGCCCTGCCGAGTCTTCTAGGCCCTGTAACATATTTAAGTATATGCAGTTGAAACATTTCTACTCCTCTGTTTCTCGTTCTACCCGCCTACATCGGGACCTCACTCCTTTCGAAACCTTGTGCCTCACTCCTCCTGTCCCTCCTCATACCATTGGTCTTCTTTACCAGTTATTACTAACCCGCTATTCCTCTTCCTTACCCTCATTTTGCTCCGCTTGGGAGATAGAACTCAATAAACAATTTACCCCAGCACAGTGGAAGAAATGTTTTCTTCTCACACATAAATCTGTCCTTGCTAACAAGGCCCAAGAGACTAATTATAAAATTCTATCACGCTGGTACCGCACCCCGGAGATGCTGCACAGTTGGTATCCCTCAGTTTCTGAGTCATGTTGGCGTTGTGATAGTGCGATTGGCACCTTATCCCATATTTGGTGG